>NW_020537968.1:0-37184 GCF_003426905.1 Ctenocephalides felis | reverse complement strand
AAATTATTCACATTTACACTACGTTCAGAGGTTACTGAACATTTTGGCATAATTTAAAAAAATTAACGCGCAGATACAATTTTTCGTCCACGTTTTCGAGAGCGCGGATTAACCGATTTGAATGATTCAAAAAATTCCTACCGATTTGAAGACGTTCTGATTAGTTTTTGACGAAGGCAGGTCCAGCCGCTACGGAGATACGAGCAGAAAGTGCAGAAAATAGAAATCGAGTTTTTGAAAGAATGGATTATCTAATTCAAAAAAGCGTTTGTTTGTGTTGACAGTGTAAAGAAATGATTAGTTTTAGGGAAAGGCAATTTTTTTTTTCAAAATTTCCATTTTTTGTTTGATTTCCAAATATTTTTTTTTAAACTATCTAAAATTATTCGGATTTCAATTTTAATTCAGGCTAAAAGCATTTAAAATTACTCGAAGTTCTAGCAATTTGCCTTAAGGCTCGATGCCATACACCGCTAGTTCACTAATTTTATATTAACCGACTCCTTCACTCTTCGACTACCAAGAAGACATCTTCAGACATTAATCAGTAGATAGGTGAATTTTGCGATGACTTAAGGAAATCCTGGATTTCCGTGGAAGAGACATTACCTCAGAAATGTCTGTCGTAAAGTTAAGCAGATCCATGAAAATTCTAAATCCTCGCGCTAATTCACTATATATAGACCTTGATTAAATTATGCTCCATTGGCGAGAATTAAAGATACATTTACACACATACATGAACACGCACACACTCATATCCAGTTTTTCTAACAATAAGGTATGCCAAAATGTTCAGAAACCTTTGAAACGTACAGATATGCAAACATTTTCATTTACAATTTTTTGCAATTACAATAACTTACTTTACGGAAATTTAATAAATAAAGTGTAATACGACTACTATACGACTTGCAACTAACATTTATCAACTTTTATAAATCGACAAGTATTAGGACTTGTATTTAATTAAAGCCATATATCGTGTCAGGTTGTGCAAAGCTTCCGTTAAGAATTTATCGTGTTGTGTGCGCAGTCAAGTTGGCTGCATTGGTTTTGACAGGAAGTGTAAATGGTTCCGTTCCGTGCTGCCGGTTCCGTTCTTAACTTATTGCCCACGGTCCATGCAATCGTTATTTATGGTTAGTGCCACTTGTACTGCATTTCAATTTGTGGCAGTAGAAGTTACCCACAATATATACCTATATATATATTATGTAAAGTTTCGATCAAGAATCCAAAATGTGATAAAAAACAAAAGTTTTCTAATAAAGTATTTCTTTATTTATTTATTTACCGTCGACGTTTTGGAACCCGGTACGTTCTATCTTCAGGACATCTGTCAAAAGCATGATCTTGATAAGACTTAAGCAAACAATATGTTTAAGAAAAGAAGATGAATTTTTTAATTAATAAAATAGTTGAAAAAATAATGTACAGAAATGATAATATGATCAAAATGAAAATGTTAAATATATATATGATATATACTATATATATATATGTATATTTTTTGAAATTTCTATTTTCTATTTATTATATACCTTTCTTTACTTTTATCTGGTAGATAATCCATCCCTTTATATTAAAAAAAACTTTTTTACCTAATATTCTGTATTCTTCGTCATTTAAAGTTAGTCTATATAAAAATTGCTTTTGACAGACAAAACCTGATGATGGAACGTATCTAGTTCCGAAACTTCGTAATTAAACATCTACAAAAAACAAATTGCTTTTTATTTGTTGGATTTATTGTTCGGAAAAGAAACATATATCAATTTATTGAAAAAATCCAGGGCTTGTCTATTAAATATATAGGTATGAATATATATGTATATATATATATATATATATATATATATATACTAGCTGACCCGACAAAAAAAAATTTCTAATGAAAAATATGAATAGTTTACAAATGGTTGCAAAGCACACCACATATAAATGTTCCTGGGACACATCAATAGTCTTTAATGTGTTTTATAAAAATTAAAAATCAAATAAAAATTTTTATAAAAAATCGATTTCTTAGAAAAATTTGAGAATTTTTCGAAAATTAAAAAAAAAAATCAAAAATTTTCAAATTCTCAAAAAATTTTAAAAATCGATTTTTAGTATGTGTTTATAATAAATAATCTATTTTAAATTATTTAAAACAATTATTGATTATTTTCATTCCTCAAATGTTTAATTACTGCACTAGAAGTTTCAGCTATTTGCCTTAATATGCACCTCTAGTTAAATTATTTTGTTAAATGACAGATTGAAAGAATTGAGAAAGTGGATAATTTTACATCTTTACCCTAGATTTGTATTATATCTAGTTCTTTATCAAAAACTATAGTATCTTCAGATTTTATTATTTTACTATTTTTATTCTTTACCCTTTCGCCAGAGTGAAGGTTTAGTTGGTCCTTTTTACCCCACCCACGTGTAAGAGGTTATATGAAAAAAACTGGTGAATCTAACTTAAAATCAACAATACGTCTTATGATACAATTAAATAACGTATACTTAAAAATTATATTGAGGTCTCGCAAACTAAACAACAGTGCTCCAGTACTTAAAACCAGACAACGAAACAAAATACATTTGTTAAGAATTTTTAAACTTTGCCGTATATCTCCTGATAGAAATATCGTAGGAATCAAGGTGATGACTATAGTTATACATCTTTTGCCCTCTACTTTCAAATATTGTTGTTGAAAAATTCCTAACTTTACTTCGGTGGTGGACCTTTTTCCCTCAGACCTTTCAGTCTATATACTAAAATCTAGTAAATTTATGAATATTTGCCCGTGAAATATCGATATCATTTATTATTCATCTCGTTAACCAATTCAGTCGAACGTTTTTCAATTAGTGCACCCGATTTATATAGACGGCAGAATTATTGGAAAATATAAATTTCAAAGTCAACAAAAGCTGTTGGCTGGCTTTTCAATTCCCGATTCATTATTAATATTTGTCCGAAACTAATTAGTTCCAGTTATCGAGTCATTTTTAATAGAATTTGTAATTCAATTAATATTGCAAATGTGCATATGACGGTAATTGATATACATATATATACACACACACATATATATATATATATTATATATATATATATACATAATTTAGGTTTTGTTAATTTGTCCTCATATCCGAATAATGTAGATATAAGTTCTTCATAAACATGCAGAAGATAATTTCCATATAAGCTGAAAATTCACACCCAATCACCAAGCCCTGAAGGTTTTCTGTAACCCTTTCTGTTTTTTATTAATTTAAGCTAGAAACTTATTAATTTGCTGAAATATATATTAATTTTATTAATTTAGAACTGTACCAACTCAAAATTTTAAAAGAAACACATTAATGTAAAATAATTACATTTTTAGTATTTTCGTGAAAATATTTTTTTTAATCTTTACTAAATACTCGTTATTTCAAAATATATATCAAAGTCTAACATACATCTTTATTTATTAGTGATAAATAAAAAATAGTAATAATATTATTGTTTTTGATATTAATCTAATACTTGATATTTTCCTGAAATATATTTCAATGTCTAATTTAAAAATTGCAAAAATATAGATTTAAATAATAAAAATAACGAATAAGAATTATTCGTCATTATTTTCTTAATTTTTCAAAGAACTTGTAGTCATTTTTCATGTCTGAAATAAGTTTCCATTTAAAGTAAACTAATAATAAGTATCATAAATCATTTTATTTGTATTTTTTTTTTGAATATATCTAAATGTGTGTATGATTTTTGATTTTCGACAAAACTCATTTCATGAAACTCTTATATAATTTTCCGACCTATAAAAAACATTAAACTTTTGCACATTTTTTAACTCTAAAATTTATTTTTATCCATCAGAATTTATGAATTTTGGTTTTCTGGTCTTAAAATGTATTTGCATATAATTTCCTTTGCATATAAATTATTTTTGATTTTGAAAAAAAAAATCTAATATTTTTCTAGAACCCATTTCAAAGTCTAATAAAAAATCTTAAAAAATTAATATAATATAAACAATAATGATATAAAAACATAAAAATAAAGTACTTACTAGTTATAAATTTTAGAAATTAAAAAGATTTATCTCTCAAACGAATTCTTCAATTTTAATTTTTTGCTTACTCCATAGATGACGTCACTAACTGTAGCACGTAAATTTACCCCTTGGGTTTAATTCTAGATTAGATTTATTTAAATATATATATATATATATATATATATATATATATATATATATAATCATAAATAAGAAATATGTATTTACAAAAATTTATAATACAAAAATATCGAATGTTTAAACTACGTAGTATTTTTTAAAATAGATTTACAACTAGATCAGAAATGTTTTTACAAAAATATATAATAATAAAATTATGAATGTTTAAAGTACGTGTATTATAGTAAGGAAATCAGTTCTTGAAAAAGAGAAATAAATTTGAGTACAGAAGACCCTCTGTTGAGTGCGAAAAACACTAGAACAGGGTAAAGCACATTTGTTCTGTTTGTAATCTATGTTAATAATTAAAATATTTTATATATTTTGAGTTGGTACTGTCTGACTCTAAATACCCAGAGCCTTAACACGTTAAACGCCACGATAATGTCCGAGAATTTTCACATGAGCCCTGGTAACTTTATTAGATAATTTAGTTAAAAATGTATCAAGAAAACTTTATATATCAAAGAAAATAAAAATGCCAAAATTCCTAGAAATACCATTTTCTACGTCACACATATATGACTGACATATGACCTTATATAAAAACTTATTCATAGCCATCGACCAAATCGGTAAGTCATACATATATGTCTGACATGGCTCATGTAGAACTTTTCACATATGACTGACATGGCCATCAACGTGTTAAAATTAATATTTCTCTTAAACCAAAATTAAAATTTATCAAATAATTCATTTATCATTTACCTCGTGAAGACAGCTGCCAGTAGCCAGGCCAGGGCGCATATAAGTGTGGCCCTAGCCTTAGTGCAGACGTAGCCTGCTCGTAGCGGTTCACAGATGGCGTAGTACCTCTCGAAACTTATGGCCAGAATTGTTAGGACCGACGCGTGGGCCACGGTTAATTCTACGAAGGGAACGGCTTTGCCTGGGAATAAAAAGTACTTGTTGTAGTTAATTGTGTTAAGAAATTAGTTGTAAGTGGCATTTTGCTTTGAGGCAAGTTGCATGAATTTTGCGATAGGTGTAAATAATCGACTTAATCAATAGAAAATATATTAATTTATGAGTGATTAAAAGTATTCCGAGTGGATTTATTATGCATAATTGAAAACGATCGAACACGTTAACTCGAAGTATTTTGTAAAAGCAAATTTTCCAAAATCAATAATATTTATAATTGAACCAGTTTCCGTAGGACTTTAATGGTTTAGTATGTTCATTGTTATTGTTATACCAAGTGAATCGTCTGATTTTAATTTTAACAAACGTCAAAAAAAAAACTACTCATTTTCTCAAACTTTGATGAATTTTTAAAATTAAACTACTTGCCGTAAGACCGTAATATTTCTGTAGGTTCTATAAGATCATGATATATACCGCCAAAAAAAGTTCCATAAAAATCGGCTTGGATTTCTTCTTCAACAGTTAACTACAAGAAAACGGCTCGGTTGATTTTCACCTCAAACTAATCAGTATCATTCCCAACTAATATTTTTCGAACAGTTTTTGATTTTTTAAAATCGATTCGATAGTATGAGCTTCAATGTGGACGGAAAGTTTAACACTTTTTTACAAATTACAAAGAAAACGGCTCGGCGGACCGTCGCACAAAACTGATAAACGATGTGTGGTGCCCACATTTGCCTCCGCAATTATAACAACTATTATAAATATATACACACACATATATATATAATATATATATATATATATATATAAATTATATATTAATCTGTTTGCTCTCTTCTTGTTGGTTCAAGCGAAATTTGCTTGAAGTGGGTGTGAAGTTGATAGGACATTTATTGCAAATTTTTTAGCAGATTTCGATATTTTATTATTACCATATATCTATTATTGCTGTCAACCTAGCACTCGATAATATCTTCATTTAAACTAAGTGTAAGTGGCATTGTGTCATATTTGTCGCATATGGAAAAGTCATCAGGTACAAATAGACTGGATAGTCGTGTATTACGGCAGTTTAGAAGTTTTAAGAAATCGAATTTGAGGTTTGATTATTTTTAACTATTCAAAAAGTTGTGTACAAGAGGATTTTTTTAAATTCACATTATTTTTGCAGTTACAACTGTTTGCCCTCGATTTTCTTACGATACCGACGATTTCTCAACTTTTACTAGACTAATTTGCTTGAAATTTTCACACAGCCTTCTTAACAGACTTTTTATTACCAAATTCACACACTTATGTCCAAATTTAGATTTTTGTCGATAGTCTTCATTGAGATACATCAAATAGCTTTTAAATTTCTGAAATCAGTTCAAGCGTTTTTGAGAAAACGCCGATCAAAGGTCTATTTTGACAAATATATTCGAACAGTTTATGATTTTTTAAAATCGATTCAGAATTGCAGGCTAAAACGTGAACGAAATTTTTTTATTTTTCTGCTGTTTACAAAAAAACTGCTCAACCGATCGTCGCACAAAACAGTGAGAAACGCTAGTCCTCATCGAGATACATCGAATGGCTTTTAAATTTTCGAAATCGGTCTAGCCGTTTTTGAGAAAACGTCGGCAAAAGGTCAAAAATCTGTTCACACACTCACATACTTTTTCCAAATTTAGTCTCATTCGATTCAGAATGGCTTAAAACGTCGAGAAAACATAAAAATAGCAAATCGGATTTTTCGATGAAAACAAACTTATTGAAGATTAAACAAAATTTTTGAAGATTAATAATTATTTTTCAGATATTTAGTTAAAAATAAAATGTTCGCTTTCAATAAAAAATAATCAATGCGCTTTCCAATCGATGTCATTCAAACGTACTTATAATATCTATATTCTCCTTCGAGTAGTTAATTTTTTAATATTATGACTATCATTACCTATTTTCTCTAATATAAATGATATTTCGATGTATTAATATACCTACATAATTCTATTTCCAGGTGTTACGAAATAAACCCCCAGACAGGCCAAAGTGCTAACTTATACATGGGGCCATTAAAGGATTATACTTTAAGCCGACGAAGGGCTGTCTGAGAGGGTTGAGAAACCATGAAGGGACAGGTCAACATGTATAAGGTAAATTTCATATACATATTATCTAAAATATTATTATATCAGCATATCAGTATTTATAGTTTATAGTTTATAGTTTGGTGAAAAGTCTCAAAACATAAAGAAATTTCACTACTAAACGATTTATTGTACGTTACATAATCATGAGCATGAGCATATTGTTTCATTCTTATATGTTAAGTCATTTATCATCATTGATAACCAGTTGAAAATATATACGAAGAAAAAACTTCAACAAAAAAAGAGTGCGCGTAAGGTTCACACGCGATTGAAGTAAAACTTATTTGCTACTGTACACGATGGCATTTAAGTAAAAATAAATACATCATATAACAATTTTGAATAATGTTTATTAGTAATATGGTAACACTCGTAATGCGCACATTTATTAGTGTCAACCATTATACACATTTATATAATGATAAATTATAAATTATATATTTATAATAGCATTAAAATATGTATAACATTTAAAAACAATAATGTCATTAAAGTCATACTTCAAATATGACATGATCGGTTTGTCATTGTAATTAGCATTTACGACTTGGACCTTTATTAGAGAAATGAAGTGATTGCTGATTAATAAATTCTATAATATTCGTTCACATAGTGGATTATGTTAAACAACGCCTAAACAAATATTGTTTTCGCAACTTTACTCATCATGTAATTGTGCTTGAAAAACTTCATGTCAATTAAATTAACATACATTCATTGACTGCTTGTATTTTTTTTACTTTTTCGCTGGCGATATAATCTCATTCTTTGAACAGCTGTAATATCTGTTTTGCCTAAAGAATATTTTCTATTTCAATAACTTCAAAGATTTATAGAAACAACGAATAATATAGCAATAATTTCTAATCAATAAACTTACGTTTAATACACGGCACAAATGTTTAATTTGTTTTATTATTTTGAAGGAACAGGGCAAAATAGTCTTCTGATTCAGGCATTTTTCATTAAATCAAGATTTTTACTACAATGTAACTTCAAAATGTTTATCTATGCCGATTTTCTTTCTATATCGGTAAGCATATAACGTTGATGCCCGTACGCATACAACGTCAGAACTCTATTCACATACGCGACGACTAATCACAATCGACCTGTATAGAAATGATATCATCGAGGGCTTATCTTATCTGCCGTAACGCACTTCCGTTGCATTTGTGCGGATTTACACCCTAGTTGCGACTAAAGAAGGTAATTCGGGTTTTCAGTTACCATTAGGAAAATATTTTGATAAAACCAAAATCACAAATGATATTCTGTACAGTTATGAGATTTCCTTGTTTTGTTCCAAAGGGGTTTCTTAATCTTGACAGACACATAAATTAGTCCATTTAAAAGCTTTTTGTACTTCTGTAAATGTCCAGGAAATGTACAAATTAAGAAGTTTTCAATGAGTAAGGAAATCTTTCCTTTTTCCAGAGTTTTATTGCTTTTCATTACAATCCTTTAAGAGATTATTAAAATCTTTAGAGATTTCTCACTGTTTTATTTCAATCTCAACTGTCATCTTAAAATACAGAAATTTTGATACAATTTTTGAAGTAAAACTTATATTTTTTAGGCAAATATTACAGCTGTTCAAAGAATGAGATTATAACGCCAGCAAAGAAGTAAAAAAAATATCATCAGTCAATAAATGTATGTTAATTTTAATTGCATGAAGTTCTTCAAACACAATTATTACATGATAAGTGAAGTTGCAAAAACAATATTTGTTTAGGCGTTTGTTTAACATAATCCACTGTGTGAATTATTGAATATTATAGAATTTATTAATCAGCAATTACCCCATTTCTCTAATGAACGTTCATTTCTAATTGCTAATTACAATGACAAACCGATCATGTCATATTTGAATTATGATTTTAATTACATTATTGTTTTTAAATATTATACATATTTTTAATGCCATTATAAATATATAATTTAAAATTTATCATTATATAAATGTGTATAATGGTTGACACTAATAAATGTGTGCATCACGAGTGTTACCATATTACTGATGAACATTATTTAAAATTGTTATATGATGTATTTTACTTAAATGCCATCTTGTGCAGTAGCAAATAAGTTTTACTTCAATCGTGTGTGAACCTTACGCGCACTCTTTTTTATTATAAAAATATTTTTATCGCTGGGGTGTTTTTTTAAATTCTCCAAACATTAACATCTTAATTTCCGAATCGTAATTGCGTTCGACAAAGTGTTTTAATTTTATTGTCAAACTATAAACGTCTCGACCATTAAGATAATTCGAACACATATAAAGTACTGATGTAAAATTTCCTTCAATATATATGCTAATTCTGTCTAAATATAAACATCTCGACATGCAGCAAAAGTCTACAGAGTTTTAGAGATAGAGCTTGGAGACAATATAAAAGGCATATCTATAGTATTTTAATATCAATTATTTTGAATTATTTACTGCAAAAAGGTGAGGAAACCAGACGGATCCCGTTTTCCAAAAGACTGATACAGTTTTCAATGGAACTGATCCATTTTTAAATATGAGTGATCTAGTTTTAAATAGGACAAACCTAGTTTCCATAAAGTGTCACCAAACAAACGTTTTAACCTAAACCTAGGTAGTTCAGTATATTTTTATTTTTTCCTAGATGAATTTTCAATATTTTGTAGTTTGACTGTCTATGAGGTCATCACAAAAAAAATCAAAAGTGAAAAGTGAAGATTTGTTGATATCCTTACGTCTTATGATAAGTTTGGCATACTATAAAAAGTGTTATTTAAACATTTCAGATTTTTTCTAAAATAGTTGGTTAGTTTTTGGAAATTGCAAGTGTAGTTGTTTCAAATATAAAAAGCAGTACTGATACGAGATTTCACTTAACAATATAAAAACGAGATATGAAACTAGATAACCACTAGATTGACTTCTAATAAAAAATACTAGAAGTTCATTATTCTTGGGTCGTTGGCTCCCAGACTAATTCTCATAGGGCGCTATATGAATCGAGGGGTTACTAATATATAATTACATCATAAATAACACAATCATTATCAGCTATAAAGACTTGCTGAGATGACATTCTGCTATTTACACCATAATTAAGCAATTTAGTAAATTACATACTTAGTCGATATAGAAATTTTAACCTGTAACCAGAGGCAAAAATTATGGCTAATTAAAAATCATGAATTTATTAGTATATGTTATATAAAAATCTACAAATTGGAAATCCAATCGATGAAGCAGGATAAGAACTCGATAGGAATTATTTTTTGTAATTGTTAAATTTTTTTTCTCTAATGAAACATTGTTGCATGATACACCGTTTTAATAAATATTTTTAAATATTTCAGACCTACAAAGGGTGGTTTAGTTATGAAATTTCATTTAAGTTTAGACCTTTCAAAATTTCAAACTTCTGTTATCACAATTCTAAAAGTTGCTAGGCAAAATAACGATTTCAAGTAAACTATTTTTTTTAGTTGGAATATTTCATTTATGTATATATTTTACTAAATGAAAATCTGTTATCTTTGTAACGGATACAAGACAGATTTAAAAAGATTCGTTTTAAATATAAATTTCAAGATAGGATTATTTTAACTGTCAATTTTCTGAGTGCATTCGGTCTCGAAAGTCGAGGTATTCCCAAGAATAATAAATATTGATGTAACATCTGATCGACTTCTAGAAATATACAAATGATTTAAAAATAACTGAAAATATCTAACGCTAGGAGAATATATATATATATATATATATATACATATATATATTAAAATATATTTAATGATTCAAAAATATAAATAAAAAAAATTATTTCACGCCGTTCGAAAATTATGAGCTTTTAAGCGCAACCTTGAGCTTTTATGAATAAGTGATGATTTTTTGGTTATTGTAGTTAATTTCTATTATTTTGTTAATATTGACTTTATTGTTCCAAGTTTTTTAAAATTAAGTCTATTTGTATTTTTTTTTAAAATGATCGATACTGAAAAGTCGTAAAATGTTAAAATTTTTGATAGTTTTATAATATAAAAAATGAAAGAAAAAATTCTGTATATATACAGCCTAGATTTTTTAAATTTTCACGTGCCTCATATTTATATATGAAATTTTCAGTTTGAAAAACTTTTAATCAAATTGTTACTCAATTCTGATTTATTATTTAATTTTTAATATTTTTCATTTAATTACTTTAGGTTATTGATTTCTAATATTTATATGATATTAATCTTCTAGCTAAGTTAGAACAAATTATTAATTTGTTGCTTATATGCCTAAACCCAATTAAAAAAAAAAAATAATATAATAAATAATAAATAAAGAGATTTAATATAATTATCGACCAATTATTTTATGAAGTATTATTTTATATAAGAATTAATTTGATGAAGAACAAAAAATAAAAATCGTAAAAAAATATAAAAATATTAAAATATTTTTATATTGAAAAACATATTTGTATTTTGACTACATACGACTATGTTTTATTTAGTCATTTTTTAACATATTACTAAATTAAATTTATAATAACCATTTTACCTAGAATAGTGTAAAAAAACCTTTCACTTTAAACTATTTTACTTATAAATAATTTTTGCCCTTCTTTTGTATATAGATACTATAAACCATAAGTATTGACAAACTATGATTTAACCCTTTCCATTAGCGAATTCTGGAATTTATAGGTATTTTGCCGCCGGAGCGGCGGCATCCGAGTCGAAAGGGTTAATAATACATAGAATATAATATATAATAATAAATTGATACATAACATATATAGGGTATTTTGTGCTCATTTATTTCCACGATTATATATCAGAAGAATTTTAACATTTTACTACCCTAATTATTTAATATTTGAACCAACTTTTGATGAAACTTGCCAAAATGCTTTAGTACATTTTTTTGAAAGATGACAGACTCTCTAATTTGAACTCATTTGAAATGTTTAAATTATATTCTAAATTTTTCATGATAGTTACCCCAATTCGTCTTGACGTTGAATTCTGGGATACTTTATATAAAATACTCTTAAATATTGGAAACCAGTGATTTATGATGAGAGTAGCACATCTGCATCAGAGTGATCGTATTACAAGCTGAAATGCATCAAAACTTATATTGCACAAACCGGCAAATGCATTTTGTATTTTTAGAATTTCATCTCAACATAATAGATTTTTCAAACAAACTGAAAACTAGTTGTAAGTTGTAACTTTCCTATATTAACAGGATATTTCCAAAATAAAAATTTCGCTTTCATTATAAAGTAATCAATACGATTTCTTCCATTATATGTCTGCCACCTGTACTGTAAGTAAGTAGTAAGTCGTGGTAATGGTATTCCTCTGGTAACCAGATATTTCTGAGGCGATGTATTTAGTGTTGTCTAGAAGTATTAGAGCAATATGTTTGTTCTGTTAAATCGGAATAGAACGAAATCGAGAGCAATTCGAGTAATGTGAGAGTTCTTAGCAAATGGAAAAACGAGGTGGCTTTGAGGCTAGACTAGAAATACAAGTTGCGAAGAAGTGACTAAGACTTCTCTTAAGATTTTTTTTATTTCTAATCATTGAGTATATCTTCAGGTACCTCTTAGATTGTTTCTTCCAGTCCATGTACCTACCGTATGGATATGTTTATCATTTACAAGGATATGTACTTTAAAAGGAGACCTTGTAATCCCTTGTGGAAATTATCTCATTTTGGCATCACATGTTCCTTCAAGTAAGGACTTTATACATAATTCATGTACGATGTTCATATTTATATACAAACTCATAATAGACGGAAGGCTGGTGGGGTCGAAAAATTAAAATTGAATTGAAGAGTAAGAATTGAGATTTAATGAGGCAATTCTGCCGTAACATAGACGATAAGATAGCATTGTCATGGCAACGCTCTCTTATGCTTGTTCTTGATATTAAAAATTATGAAAATGCCTATCTATTTGCTGTGCGATCAGGCGTATTTTTATAAACAAGCAAAGAAGTATTTTATGATGAATTGCCCCATAAGCTATTTATGTAAGATGTTGAACAAAAATAAAATTGCACCTCTATTTAAAATAATCAGCACGATTTCCAATTGATATCTTTCAACCATACTTACAATTAACACATTTTATTTCATCAATTTTGGATTCTCAAACTTTTATCAAAATCGTCATTTTTTTTTTTCAAATTTAATTTTGAAGCGGCAGCTAGGGCGAATTTCACCAAAAACCAATCACCACGATTCTCGACTAATATTTTTCTGACATTTTGTAATTTTCAATATGACTTAAAACGTGGAAAAATGATTTATCCTGTAATTTTCGATATTGTATTTGAAACCAATCTTCTACCCTTGCTTATAGAATAAATAAAATATTTATCCTATCTCAAATCCATGCTCGTTTGGCAAAACTCTCAGATAACTTCTAAAATACGACCACCATTTGGCATCTATTTTCACGTGATAGAGAACTTTCATGAAAAAATAATACATTTTCGATTTCCAACAAAACACATCGTCGGCCATATAGCTGCGGGCATCAATTTTTATGGAGTCATCTAATCTATTTTTACATATATTTATTGATAACGCACAATGTAACTGGCATTGTGATAAAATAGCAATTTTTGGGAAGGAATCGTGTATTTGTATCGATATAAAACGATCGATTTGGACGAGGAATTGATTCTTGGTAAAACATACTATACACTCCACTAAGACTTTCATAAGTATAGTTACATCGATATTTATAATAAAATTTGTGAGATGATAAAAAAATCAGATTAGCTAATTCGACGTTAGTTTTATCGACGTTACAAGCCATTCTGAATCGAATAAGACCAAATTTGGAAAAAGTGTGTGTGTGTGTGTGAACAGATTTTTTACCATAAATCGTCGTTTTCTCCAAAATGGCTGAACCGATTTCAAAAATTTAAAAGCCGTTCGATGTAACTCGATGAGGGCTGTCATTTCTTAGTTTTTTGCGACAATCGGCCACGTCGTTTCTTTGTAATTTGTTAAAAAGTGTAAAACTTTTCGTCCACGTTTTAGCTCATAATACTGAATAGAATTCACAAAATCAAACACTGCTCTTAAAATATTGGTTGGGAATGATACTGATTAGGTTTAGGTAAAGATCGACCGAGCCGCTTTTAGTAATTAACTGTTGACAAACATTTTTTGACGATTTTTATGAAACTTTTCACGATAGATATCATGGCCTTATTGAACATACTGAAATATCAAGGCGGGACAGCAAGTAGTTTAATTTAAAATATTCATCAAAGTTTGAAAAAATATCAAAGTCTTACGATATCAAATAGCAGAAGTTTAAGATGCAATTTTGGATATTTTAAATAATAAAAAATTAAATTATTTTAATCCGACATGAAGTACCAGTGTTATGTTATAGTTATGTTTATTAATAAAAGGCTAGAATTTTTTTGCTCTCTATGATTCGCTCAATAGAATAAATCGCATAAAATGTCCAAACTAAATAAGAAAAATGTTTCAAAATCCAAATATTAATTAATGATAATAATTTTAATAACGAACTATTAAAACACGTAAAGTAATATGGGGGGCTAAAAAAAATTGCTTGCGAGCGCTGAGGACTCCAGGAGCGTCTCTAGTAATAATATATATTAAATTATTACTAAGAAAAATGTAATTTAGATACTATAATTACTAAGAACTAATTAAAATATGATACGAGATTATAAAAATTATAGGCAACATTATTGGAGCAATTATTTTGGATAGAAAAATCCAAGATATTATTGTACTTTTACCGCAAATACTATATATTAATTCTATCAGAATTTGTTATACCGTTTAAAAGACTTCAATTTCCAATATAGTGTGAGAATTGAGACTCATCGTTTTATTTAAAGCAGTTTGACATTTAACATCGCTCATATTGATGTATATGCATTTTGGTGTAAAGGGTAATTTAAAAAATAAAAATTATTATTTTTAGGTAAACTGTCATAGGATACTGTCATAGGATATTGAAAAATTGTAGGTGTGGGTACAGGACGTCTGTCGGGTCATCTAGTATATATATATATATAAATATATATATATATATATATAATCTCTCCATCCTTGAGAGAATCCTCCTTCGCCCTGATCTTCCCACTAATTTTGCTCTTGAACTTCATCCAATCGATTTCCTGCCAACACTTCCCTGTTTCTCCGCCACCTACTATACTACCACTTTTGCTGATAATAATGTGCCTTGTTATTTATGGTTCCGTATCATAAGAAAAAACAAAAGTATCGCTCTGGAAATGGACCAATATCATCAACGATTTTGTCTAATGGATTTGTTGCCGCTCTAGTGTCGTTTTAACGCGATAAACTGAGTTTTATTGACGCCTGATAGGCGCGGGAAAACATTAGTACGAATACGAATAGTTTCGAGGAACACCATAATCGATTATAATATTATGTATATACAAATATATATATATATATATATATATATATATATATATATATATATATATATATATATATATATATATATATATATTACCGAGGCATACCCAGCCTCGCGTTGCGACGGCCCTTATTGAAATCCACCTGATTGAAATTAGAATCCGTTTGATAACCAACATTTCAAACTTTTTGTTAAATTCATATCAATTTATTAATAAATTTCCCGGAACATTAACAAACGTCATTTTCGGCAATTGTTTTAAATTCATAACCGCCCAAATTTATTTAAATTTGATCAATTCTATTATTCTGTATCTAAAATGTGATTTGTAATATTGCCTTTAATGTGACTTGGAATAATTGTATGGCCTATAATATGACTTAGAATAATGTATTTGATCCTATTTGAATTCGTTAAAAATATTAATTCTTTTGACCTGTCAAATTTTGTTTGTGATTAAAGTTAATTGAAGACGTTTTAGTATCCGAACTAATATGGAAAGCAAACCAAATAAATATAAATTATAATAGATATTGATAAATGACATTTCACTTTTTTTTAGTTTACAACTGTCAAAATCTATTTAAATCTATAAACATTATATATTTCTGTTATTTTGAATATAGCATTTTGCCTAATTTGGATATAACTGTTGGATATATAATATTAATATATCTGTTTCTATTTTCAATTAGTAAAAAATAATATATTTTTTTGAAGTGTCAATTTTTTTTTCAAAAATCATAAATCGTTTTTTCTCGAAGTTGCCATAAATATTGACATTTGCCATTTTAGTGTTTTGTTTTTTTTTTTGTAATTTTCTGTCTGAATTTATCGAATTTTATAAAAATTATATATTTCTATATCAAATGTATTTTTCAAAATTTCCTATAATCTAAGTTGGATATATACGCACACGATGAGCCAATAAAATTTAACATATATAAATATATATATATATATATATATATATATATATATATATATATATATATATATATATATGTAAAATAATCTTATAACGCAAAATAAACAAAAAAAATCACAGTGGCACTCAAGAAACAATTTTCAAGACACTTTGCTAAAGAAATTATCGTAAGAAATTAATTTAGAGCCAGCTGAATTTTCAATATAGTTTTCGTTTCAGTAATCCAGAGAAAATTGTTTTTCTCACTTCTGACGGTTTTTCCACAAATTATTGCCATCATAAAGCGCTTTCGTCCATTTTTTTGAACTTTTGGGGTATAATTGATACAAATTTTGCAAAAATCGAGAATCATTTGATTTTTCATATTGTAATCTCAAATTTATAGCCAAAAGCAATGATTATTTAATATTTGTAATAAAAATAAATTGAATAACAATATTGATTGTTTTAGTTGGATACAATCAGTGGCGTCGGAACCAAATTTTTGATGGGTGGGCTCGTTTTTTTTTTTTTTTGAAAGACAGCCAGTGGGCTCGTCTTTTTCTTTTTTTTTTTAGAGATATTAATTTTTTGAACGGTTCCGACGCCACTGGATACAATCACATGGCAAAAAATTAAGGTGAAAGCTAATAATAAAAACTTTGTTATAAAATAAACTTAAAAATATTAAAATGATTTATTATGTTATAAACAATAATACTAAAAATAATAGTGATGAAAAGGAATAATGATTTATGAAAAAATACTATCATTTAATAAGTTCAAAGTGGCTGAATTCTACCTATGTATCGTTTTTAGATGTTGCAAAATCAAAACTGTCTTCATAAATTTAATATAAAAGCCTGATATGTTTTCATGAAAATGAAAAAAGGAAAAATGTACATTGTTATGATTTCAAGCGTAAAACGATACGATTCAACGTAAGAACTAAATTTGAATAAAAGTTCATTGTGTTTTCGTGTTTGGGAAAATAAACGGAGAGTTCATTCACAAAACTTTTTTTTTTTTTATTGGCCTCGTTTACTTAGAGCATTTAGCCACCTATAACATTTTTTTTTTATATTCTATATCATCTTTATCCATTCTATACTATCTTGCATATATATGTTCTACACTATCTTTCTTATTTACATCCTATTCTATCTTAATATTCTTCTAATTAATTTTTTCATTATTCCTTTATCTCCTAAAACTGATCTTCTTGAATTCTAATTCTTGTATCTTTTTACATCTATTTTTTTCTTCAAATTTAACTCATCTTAATTCGGATTTTTTCCAATTCTATTCTCTTGCTTTCTTCTTACTTCTAATTTTATTCAAATTCAATTCAACAATTCTAATTATATTTAATTTCAAATTAACTATTGTACTTAATTCTATTTCTATGCAATTTCTAATCAACAATTCAATTGCTATTAATTTTTTTTGATATTTTTTATGTATTTGCCAAGAATCGTTCCAAGAATGATACCCAATTTGGGTACAGTATATGTATGAGCTGATTTTTGATCATTCGTCGACGTTTTCGCAAAAACGGCTGAAACGATTTTAGAAATTTAAATTCTATTTGATCTATAAGGACTAGCTTTGATTGGTTTTGCAAAAATGCAAAATTTCTCGTCCAGACAATCTGGAATCGATTTTAAAAATGCAAAACCTGTTCGAAAGATATTACTTGGGAATTGTGGTGATTAGTTTTTGGTAAGAATCGGTCGGGTCGTTTCTTTGTAATTTCTGGTTGAATTTTCTTTACGAATCGTTGTATAACGATAAATTTTGCAATCTGAAATAACGTACAAAAATATTATAAACCTATATATATAAAATTTATAAAAAATAATGAATGTTTAGAATTTCGAACGATTCTAATCAAAATTCATACAGAAACATAAGTAAGTTTTATGTTTTGTAAGTAACTTTTGGTTACTATTGATATCCAAAATTGTTATTGATGAAACAAATAGTATTCAATTAACTTTACTCAATATGCAAAAAAAACTTAATATTATTAGTATCGTTTGAACCATTGTTTCTAAAATATTGAATGTGCATTTAAATGCTACTCCGAAATTGATTTATATGAAATATTTGGAATAGTTTTGCTATTGTTTTCATTTGCTAATAATGCAGCACAATTGTGATTTAATTAAATTCTATAAATTCATAGAATAATATAATTGCTAATATATATTGGAATTTGTGTCCGAACTGGTTTAGGAATAGGAATCATCTATTTGTATATAAAATGCAGGGAAAACAGAATTAATAAAAAAAAAGCAGACTGCAAAAATTGATGTTCAATATCATTACAAAATCATCTTTATAATTCTCGAATATATTTAATTGTAAATAAATAAACTAAAATGTTTATGCAAAAATAAGCAGTCCAAAAAATTGCTTGGGACGATAACTGCTGATAATAATTTTTTACTACACTTTCAGTCAGTGAGTGTTTTTTTTACTGAACTTCATATTTTCCTGACCTTACGATAAAACATAATTTTTACTTTAAAAAAAATATTAGGGAATGTCAACTCCTCGCACAAACAGTACATAAAATTTATAAATGGTTGACATAAGAAGCACTTTTTGCAAAAAAAATAGAGATATTAAATATTAAATGATTTTGCTATATTGGTCAAAAAGTAGTTCTATACCAAAAGTAGTTCTTCTTACCATTACCATCCGATTTTTCAACAGTGTTTTAAATAAAATTACACCTACATCAAATTCTTCTAGATTGATCCTTCTGTATATATCTCCCGTAATAAAATTTCTTTAACGATCTCACGTACATACTCCTATAAACTTCAGGAGTTGGACTCGAAATGGAATTCGAAATGACTTGTTCGTTCGTCGATATACACTTTTATTTGTATTCAATTTTAGCGCCGGTGCGACCATTTATATCGGCACATGTAGAAAGTGTAAACTTTTTATTTGTTTTCGAAAGAATGGACTTGGAAATAAATATTGTTAAGGAATTGATCTGATGGTAAATTTTATTTTGAAAAAAAAAATTGTACCAGAATAGGATAATAAAGATTGAAAAGATGCTGGCCAAGCGACCTTAAATGAAACACTAGGTCTCTCATTGGAGTGAACTCTAGTTAATTATTTCTTTTTTTTCTTTTTCTTTAATATAATTATTATTATCATCGTTATTATTTTTTGTTTACTTATTTATTTATTCATTATTATTATTGTTATTATTTTTTTTATTTTTTTCTCCTTTGTGTCACAATAGCTTATAAGATAAATTGTACCTTGATTGCTATTAATAAATAAATAAAAAAATAGGATAAATGGAATTAGAGAGAGGTGTGACTTAAAGTTCTGCCGACAAAAAGCTTTACTACCAATATCTCAAAAACAAGTGAAGTTAAGATTTTTAACAACAATATTTGAAAGTAGAGGGCAAAAAATTTACAATCAGCCATAACCTGGATTTTTACCATGTTGATATCAGGAAATATTTGGCAATGTTTGAAAATCCTTAACAAAAGTATTTTTTTTAATTGTTAGTTTTTTTGGTTTTGAGCGCTGTTGTTTAGTTTACGAGACCTCAATATAATTTTTAAGTATACGTTATCTAATTGTTTTATAAGATGTATTGTTAATTTTAAGTTAGATTCAACAGTTTTTTTTAAATATAATTTCTATAGAAATTTACACGTGGGTGGGGTAAAAAGAACCAACTGAACCTTTTCCTTGGCAAAGGTGTAAACATTAGAAAATAGTAAATAAAAGAGTAAGTTTAGTAAAAAAGTAGTGTTACATGAGTTAAATTAAATATATAGCTATTCCAACTTTGCTGATGAATATTTCTGTCGAAATACCAGATCAAGGTTATATACAGTGTTAGTTCTGTAAAAAATGTACCCATAAAATTTATATTTTGCATTGCTTGAATATCGTAATTATTATTTCGTAAATTTCTTAAGAAATGAAAAATGAGACATTGGACCTGTTTGACTCCCATTTTATCCCGATTTTGGGGTAAAAAGGCCAAGTTACAAATTTTTGAAAAACGGCAAAAAACACTTTTTTACTATGATGAATTAGCTGGGAGTTTTACTGAACATAGTCAGATAGTTGTTTGTTTGATATGTGTTATTTGTTGTGATATCATTGTTTTGGATTTCACAATATAACTAGTGGTGTACGGCATCGTGCCTTAAAGCAAATTGCTGGAACTTCTCGTACCAGAATTACATACTCAAGGGAAAAAATCAGTAATCAATAAATATTGATTAATGTTTAATAACGATTGTTTTAAATATTTTCAAATAGATAATTAAAGTTACTATATACTTTATCGTTCATATAGTTCATATTCAATGACGATCTTATCGATCAAAGCACTTAAGAATGTTTATATTAACAAGAGGTGCCGAATGAATCTATCTGAGGATATATTTCTTACGATTAGAATAACGAATTTGAAATATATACATTTTAAAACTGAATTGTGAATTTAAAATTCATATGTGAAGCATAAAACTTTATATATTTTTGAAAGTTTTGAAAACAAATTTTTGCTGAAAAGATTGAAATTTGCTTGAACACACACACACACATATATAAATTTTTTCTAAGGTATGCCAAAATGTTCAGAAACCTTTGAAACGTACAGATATGCAAAACATTTTCTAAATACTAAGGAAATATAATTAAATATTTATTTAAGCAACAAAAATATTATTGCTTAAAAATATAGCCACTACTATAATTTTTAGATAACAAATATAAGTAAGAGAATTCTTTTTTAAAAAATTTCATTTTCGATACGGAAAATTCCAGCAATTGGCCTTAAGGCACGGTGCCACTTTCAAATAGTTCATTGTTATTATCAACAAGGCAAATAGTTTGTAAAATTTATATCTCAGTATAATTTTAATTATTAACTATCGAAGTTAACCTGATATCGGGCAGCAGCGATGTATTTTTTGACTTGAAAATATATATCAAAAATGTTCCCAATTAAAAATAACACATTTTCGTGCACTGCGGTGTGAAATGGCAATGGAAAATTTCTCACACTATTCGGAGAATTCGAAGAACTAGAAGTTTAACTCTACTTTTGGACCTGCCCTAAGACACCACTACCCATCATTTACTAACTATCAATATTTCTTTTACCGGTGTGAAATAGGCCTATTTTCTTTCCTATATCATTTTATTCGTCCGATATTATTAAATACGACAGATGGACATTTGTGTTCGATTTTCGTTTACTGCCACGACATATGGCAGAGTTTAATAAACTCGTAAATAACTTTAATGGCGACAATAAATAATTCGTTTAATAAACGGAAAATTATTTAATTTTGAAAATGGAAAAGAGATTATAAATATTAAACTACTAATTAGACTCCGATTAGAATGATTTATAATAAAAATTATGGACTAATTTCCAAAATGAGTTTTAGTTTTATAATATTAATTATGTGGGAGTAGTAATGATTATGACTATATATAAAATTAGAAACTCCCAACATAATAAAAAAATATAAATTTATTAACTGTAAAAATATTTCGATATCAAAAATATACATGACATGTCCCATTGTTTTTTACAAATAAAAACCAGCCTGCTTGATATCGCCACACACTCCCTGCCCAGTGTTGATCTCACAGTTTAAAAAAAAAAAAACAGGGAAACACGTTATAAAAATGTGGTGGGAAAGCAGATTATAGCAGACCAGTGTTGTAATACTGGTCAATTACAAATTTCCATGTTTCGTCAGCAGATCCACCGTATGTGGTGATTTGACCTGCCATCAACTCCATATTCTGCATAATGTTCTCGATCTAATGGGTATTAGTTATAACAGAATAACTTAATGTTTAGAATGCATAATTTATGGGTACAGTTTCCATTTCTGCAAGCGTTGCATTCGTATCTGATGAGTTCCGATCAGAGAAAGAAGTTGGCTCTTATCCAAATCAGGATCATTGGTTTCTTTGACATAAGAGTCCAGAATTGTGGAATCCAATAAATTATGTCAAATTTTGTTTTGATTCGTCGTTGTCACCGATAATGGGAGGTAGCATTATAAGCCGATTTGTTGAGTTAACAGAGAAAGAGAGGTTGAATTGCATTCCAATGAAAAGTTCAGGCTCCAAATTATTTTTTCTGTCAGCAATAAACACTGAGGTCTGGGTATACCAAATGAGTAACCTCGGAAGTCTGATCCAGATAGTAAGTGCGTTAACTATGATGGATTGGACTGGACATACCTTATAGGTCGTCACTGAAGACCAGTGATTATGGTGCTGCGTCAAAATCAATTTTTCTTAAATCTTCGAAAAATAAAACTCCTTTATCTTCATCTCCATCGTCGTGAGTCACCATATGTGGGAGTAGTAATGATTATGATAATATATAAAATTAGAAACTCCCAACATAATAAAAAAATATAAATTTATTAACTGTAAAAATATTTCGATATCAAAAATATACATGACATGTCCCATTGTTTTTTACAAATAAAAACCAGCCTGCTTGATATCGCCACAATTAGCTCTAGTAGATACGCCACTGGGGGTATCTACTAATTTGTAATCAACTATTTTACCATACTATATCAGCATTTTCTGCTAAAGTAATAATTTATGCAAATTGCACAATAAAATTGAATAAAAAAAATTAAAACAAACATGATGTGTCTGTAATCGATAGATTTGTGGTTTAAAGTTGTTATACAAAATATTTTTTATTTATTTTTATATTGTTATTTAAATTATACTATATATTGTATGGTTACCATAAAACCTACATTTGATAAAAAAGTATATGAATAATATTGAAAATATTTGCTAATTAGTTTAACAGCTCATTACCACGCCTCTAAATGTGGTTATCATATTTTATAATTATCTTGATATTTATTTTATTTATCACTTAATTATGTTATTGTATTTTTATTATAAGTACACATGATTTCTAGAATTATTTTTCATATTTTACAACTTCTAATTAACATATTATTATCGAATTGTATAACTGATAGTAAAACCAATGATGATTGTAAAGTACTTTTGTAAGAAATTTTATTTGGAATATATTTAGTAAAAAATTTAGGTATTCAGAATAATGTTTTCACAAAGAACAAAATTCAAATATTTACTAAAATTTTCTATTAATATATTATCCAACTGTATAAGTCTATTCTCAGTTTTTTATCCATAAAATAATAAGTACAAAATTTTGTTTGTGATTTTTTTAGATGTCATTTAAATTTATGTAGATAATATGATAATTATAATATTAATTTTTTTAACCGATAGATTTTATAGTTTGTATGAAAGTACTTGTGAATATTCAATTTTTTTAATAGACTTTTCAAGATTTCTAAACCTTGGATTTTTTCTTTGGAGTAAGTCGTGGTATAAATATTATGATTTTTTTGTATTTCCATTTCCCAAACTACTCTCTACTTTATTCTTTATATTTTTAAATTTGTTGATTTTTATTTCATAGATATTTTTGTTTTTACAGAAAAAACAAACTTTAGGCATTTTTTCCCTTAAAATTCAATAATAAAGAAATGATTTAGCCAATTTTTCTTGATTAATATCGACAAATTGATACACCAGCAGATAAATGAATTACCTAGATAAAATAAATAATAATAATAAAATATTAGAGTGCTCAGAGAAAAGGATTTTATTATGTAATATATGAATTCCACTCAGCCTGTTTTTTGGAGAAATTCTATATAAGCTTTTTTTACTACTCAACTTCCTTAAGCCAAGATTAAATAATATAATCAATAATTAAAAAAATCTAATTATAATAAGAAAAATCTAAATTTTTCAGCAAATTTAAGCTAAAGTATAGAATAAAATTGTTCCTGATTTTAAGCCAGGAGTTTGATTCGGATTTTAGTTTGTTACTAGAAACAAACAGTTATTTCGTTAATCAACTGACAAAAATTTAGTCATTCTTAAAATTGATGTTCATATAAAAAGTAGAATTCTCTATCCTTATTGTGAAGAACTATACTTGACCTTTGAAAGGATTCTGGAAGAGAAAAGTTTTTAAATATTCCGAATCCTACCATTTATTTTTACAACGTGTTAGGGAAACTTTACTTGCAGAAGAAAAAAGAACTGGATATGTATATATATATATATATATATATATATACTCGTATATATATACAATTATTATTCAAATTTGTACTATATTCTTGCAGTCATATTTTCTGATTTCGGGTAAAAAAGTAGGCCATGCCGATAGGCAAATTACATTCACCTTGTTTCTGTCGATAAGGTTTTCATTGTTCTTATGCACTTTGTACATTTTTATTGCACAATTAACATAAATTATAAAAAAATGTAGCAACAAAATATTATCATTTACAAACCAAAATTATTAATTAGCAATGATCAGGTGACAAATTTTTGAAAAATAGAAAAAAATATTTCTTCCATGATTTGAATGAATTTCACTACATAGTCTGATGTTGTTTGTTTGATATGTGCTTTTGTTGTGATTTAATTGGTTTGGTTTTTACAGTATAATTGGACCTTTGTGCCCCATCCTTCCCTTTACATATGAGCGTATGTGTGTGTATGTAGGTGTTCATAAATATACCAAATCCCTGCAATAATGTTTGCAGTTCCTTTCAGTTTAATCTTAATTTTCTCCCAGTGCATTTTCATCGCAAATCCACCGGCAAAGTAAATCCTTTGCAATCAGTTTCATCTTCATGATTAATTGCTTTTTCCGAAGGCAAAACTCAGGAAAAATAATGCACCGAAGTCTAAGGGCGGGTATAAAAGAAAATTGACATTTTTTATAAAAGTTGTTATTTTTTAAATTTTATTTTGACCAGTGAAGATTTGCAGATACTAAATAATTTGTTTTGTAATTATAATTTTTTTCTATTTTGAATTTTTGCTATATAAACAATTTTTTCATATGTGTTAAATAATCATACAATGTATATAAAAAAACATTTGATTTATTTTGTACAACTCAGAAAAAATATGTTTATGTCTGTATGTGTCTAAGGAATTTTTTCTAATTCATATTCGAAATTTTGTATTCATTTTTTAGATTTTTTTGTTCGACGTTGAAATATATTCTTGAAATGTTTATGCCAAATAGTAAGAAAAATAAAAAAGCAATAAATAATTTAACATTTATTATGTATGTTAGCAGATTAACAAATTTAAAAAAAAATCAATAAATTACTAGGAAATATAACAAATTAAAATAATATCAATAAATACCAAATCAGGAAAAAACACACAAATTTAAACATAAATTGTTTGCCATAGTCAATTGTTTATTGGAGCAATTACTACAATTTGTTTTTTTCTCCTTTTTAGTTTTCTTTATTTATTTTCTTTATTTTTAATCTATTTTATTATTATTATTATTATCTTTATTTTTTTTCTGTGATTATTATTATTATTATTATGTGTAATTTAACCATATAACTCATAGGGTATGTAAATAACTCTGATTGTTATATAATATGAATGAATAAAAAAAAATTAAGCATAGGATAGTGCGGTGCACGAGGATCTAATTTGACTTTGAACAAAGAAATTATATCACAACAAATACCAGACAACAAACAAACAACTATATGACTATGTTCAGTAAAATTCCCAGCTCAATGTAGAAGTGTGTTTTTCTCTATTTTTCAAAAAATTGTCACCTGGTCCTTTTTACCCCAAGATCGGCGTAAAATGGGATGGCAAATAGGTAAAACGCCTTATTTTTAATTCAACCAATGCAAAATATAAATTTCATGGGTACATTTTTTACAAAGATAACACTGTATAGAACCTTGACCTAGTATTTTGTCAGAAATATTTATCAACAGAGTTGTAATAACTATGAATTTAATTTATATCGTGTAAAATTGCTTTTGTTGACTTAATTTACTTGTTTATTCACTATTTTTTATTGTTTACACCTTTGCCAGAGTGAAGGTTCAATTTGCTTTTTTTACCCCAACCAGGTGTAAGTTTTTATAGAGGTTATATAAAAAAAACTGTTGAATTTAACTTGAAATTAACAATACATCTTGTGATACAATTAATTAACGTATCCCTAAAAATCATATTAGGTTGTCAAATATCTCCGTTCCGCTTTTTTGCTCTTTATTTAATGCTTTATAAATCAATATCCAAACTAATCATGCATAGCGTCGTTTTGTAGGTTATGTCAAGACCTTTCAAATTATGTATAGTATTGCCAGATACGAGCTCTGTAGCGCTTTGTACATAGCCGCGAAATTCAAAAGACTAAAAGGCGGAAGGGAGATATTTGACAACCTAATATTAAGGTCTTGTAAACTAAACAACAGTGCTCACGACCAAAAAAACTAAGAACAAAAGAAAGTACTTTTGTTGTGGATTTTCAAACAATGCCGTTTATCTTCTGATAGCAACGTCGTAAGAATCATGGTGATGACTGGTTATACATCTTTTTGCCCTGTACTTTCAAATATTATTGTTGAAACATTTCTAATGTTACTTGTTTTTGAGATATTGGAAGTGGGCCTCGTGCCTTAAGGCAAACTTGCTGGAACTTTCCGTACCAAAAAAAAATTTTTTTAAAAAGATTACATTTTGTCTAAATATTGAAAAAATCTTATTTTTGAGAAACTTTAAATTTTTGAAAAAAAAAATCGAATTCTTGGAAAAAAACTTTTGGCAAAAAATGTTTGAATATCACGACATATCACCAAGGGATGGAGAAGGTAAAAAAATCCTTAAAAAATCGATCACGTCTAATGGCCGCCTCTTTAGATATATGTATCGACGTTCATGTGTACCATGCCTAATATTCGAATGAAATAAATAACGATTGCGAGCCATTATTCTGACACCTCGTACGAGAGGGCATTCTATTCGTTGTATGTAATTCATCCCCGAAGTGCAATCCGGATGAACAAACCTACTACGAAAACGTTAGAAATATAAATCTGACTGGTAAATGGATGGAACAATTTGATTTTGAATTATTAATATTGTCTGGAACTTGACGAAAATATTTTTTTTGCGCCGAATTGCATAGTGTTATTATTATTGACGCCATATCCATGGGGTGAGAGAACCGTATTTTGTTTATCAATCTCTTCACTTTGTTTATAATTTACTCCTTATTTCTTGTCGAACTTATATTTATATACTTTATATTCTCTTTATATTTTATTCTCTCCTAAGTAGCATTTTATCAGTGTCATTTTGGTCGCTTTCATGAGACTAGTTGAAAGAGGTATTTTGCCTTTGAAACGTCAAGAAGACATAAAATTAGCCAATCGGATTTTTTGATTAAACTTCCTTCCTTCCTTAATAAGCTCTAACTACAAATATAAAGTATAATACTTAAGTAATGAATTTAATGACTATTATAATAATTCTCAGTATTACAAATTATTTCTAGGCGTGTCAAATACGAGTATATCATTTGAGTCATTAACCTATTTCGCAAATATTTTCGATATTATTCATAAAACCGTTCCTATCAAATACTTTAATCTTGTTTGATTTGGCAAAATTTCAAATGATTCACTTCGAATAACTATTTTCATAGGTAAAAATAATAAATTTATGGTTTCATAGAATTATGGTGTCATGTAATATATATATATATATATATATATATATATATATTATATATATATATATATTTATAAATTTTCTTTATTAGGTCCTGCATACGTTTTGAACCCTCATACTCTTCTTCAATGCATGAACACATAAATAATTTAACAAATAATGATTTATAATGAAAATAAACAAAAATTATAAAATAACAGTTCTTCTCTGGTACATAATTACATAACTAATTCAAAAAAATTAAAGAAAAAAACTAATTCAAATTAATTAAAGAAAAGAAATTATTAACAATATGGGTGAAGTTCTAAATTAACCGTTTATATTTAATTTGAATAATTTTAAAAAGTAAAAATATTTCCATAAATAAATATTTAATTGTTCATTGTTTATTGTTTTTGGTTGATATTTTCTGGATTTTTTTGTATTGAAGAAGCTATATAGAGACTCGAGATGTATGCAAGACTTATTATTTTATTAAACAAATCACAGACTTTTTTTAACAATATGAAGATGGATCTTAACGTAGGATAAAATATTTTACTCGATGTATCATGTATAAAATGACCAAATAAATGAGACCGTAAGGACACGGTTTAGGATAGGCAATTCAAAATTCCTCGGTTCATTTTCCGATGAATCTGAAAAAATATAAATTCAATAATTTTTTAAATTGCAATCTTAAGTGAAATGCCCTAAAAATAAAAAAATCTCATAAAAGTTAATCTCTCTAAATGCATTAACAACCAGCATTTTGTCTTAAAAAATTATATCATTTTGATCGGCAATAAATCTTTAGCAAAAAAATGTATCATGTATAAGAGTATAAATTGTTCGAAACAGATTTTCTGTTAGATAGATGAATTTTAAATCTGATATCGATTTTATACTAAATGTGTACTACAAAAAGTACAACGTCAAACTAAAAGTTTTCCTTACTTTGGTCCCTTATAGGGTTCACGTGTTGAGTTTTCTGTTAAAATATCATCGTTTGGGAATGTCCGCCAGAAAGAAAATATTATTATAGCCAAACATAAAAACCGCCTCAGAACAAATACCTAACGACCGACGACACATACTAGATAATAGTCTGAGAGCCAACGACCACTACTCATACTGAATCGAAAAATTCCATGACCATATTGGAAATCATGATTCGAATTGTATCTAGTGGTTCATGATATCGTGCCTTAAGATAAATTTGTAATAAAAACATAAATTTTTTTGAGAAAATGAACTTTTTTGAAAAAATGAACATTTTTGATAATTAAAAAAAAATTGAAACCAACTCAAGTCAGAAAATGTTTCATTATAAATTCTGGTATGACACTTATTATTAAAATATCTGATAATTTGGCATGCATATGTCTAATATTCATTTTTGACCCCTAAATAGAATTTAAAAAAAAAATTCTAAAAAAAGTTTAACCGTATTCCTGAAATCGTCGACACAAATTTGTATCCGAACACACACTTACATCCATTTTGTTCCAAGATAAGCCAAAATGTTCAGAAACCTTCGAAACATAAAGATATGCAAAAAAATTCATTTTCGATTTTTTGCGATTTTATAACTTACTCATATTAACGTACAGGAAGTTAATAAGATTGTTATATTAAATTTTTAATTTTTTACAGTTCTATTACCAGTAGCTTCCTCACTACTTTAGGTTGACGCAAAGGTGAAAAAATATTTTGAGAACTATCTCTTTGTTTGAAGAAAAAACATTTTACTACTGAAAATACATACTCGGAATTCACATATATAATGCACATTATTAAATCTACTCTCCGATAAGTTTTCTCTATTATTTCCTTATCATCGATTGAAATTCAAACTAGTGGTGTATGGCATCGTGCCAAATTGCTGGAACTACTCGTACCGTAACGAAATGTTCGAGGAATATTGAATGTTTTCAAATAGATTATTATAAATATAGTAACATTGTCTAATAAATCAAAATTTTGAACTTAAGTTTTGAAATTAAAACATTTGAACTGTCATCTGTTAGCAATGTCAATTCACTTGAAATTTGAATTTAGCTGAAATTATAAGCCTAGATAATATTAGAATATAATATATATGAAAAATGTAATGTCTACATTATTATTGCCGGAAAGCAGCTGAGATGTGCCAGAAATTAAAATAATATAAGATACAGTATATGTTGGCAGATAGAATTATATAATTCAGTTTAATAAATAATGCAACAAGTTCAAAATTGCTTATACATTTTTTTAAACTTATGCCTGTTTCATATTGGTTTACTTTACTAAATTATTTGACAATACAAAAAAATATTTCTTTTTATTAAAAAAAATGTTTTAGAATTTTTGTTTATCATGTGTCAAAAATTCATTTGTTTCACATTGGATATGGAATATTTAGCAAGTTGATCTTATTTTTAGATTGAAGAGTGCACATATTAACTAGCTTTTACAAATTAATTCACCAAAGATTTGAACATAAACAATAATGTTTATTAAATTATTAGTAAGAAAAATGTACTTCAGAAATTATGATTGCCAAATAGCAACTTATATACATCGTACGTGATTATGAAAATTGTAAACCAAATTCTTGAAACAATTATGTTGTGTGGTAAAATCAAGTGTGATATTGTTCTTTTACCGCAGACACTATGTTATTTTTTTCAGAATTTCTTATACTGCTTATGCTGAAACCATAAATGAATCACAAAGGCAGAGGACATCAAATAGGGTATTAAAAAGTATAGGATAGGATATTAAAAAATTTAGAACTTTTGAATTGTAGACGTGGGTTATATATTATATTTGTCTCAGTTTTCCGTTTTTGTCGATAGTTAATTTCAAGCAAAAGTGGGTCAGGACAGTGTCCAATTTTCACAACGGCCATTTGATTCTGACTGAACGTATCGTAACTTCCATATCGATAGAAATATGAGTATTCACATAGACGGAGAGCTAGTGGAAAGTAATTAACCAAAAATTAACAATAACCAAGTAAAACTAGTTTTGGACAAATTGCTTCGACGGTTCTCGATTACATAAAGTACACAGTACGTTTTGCCAAATCACGTTGATATTCCTAAAGAATAGTTCTGAAAGTTTTAGCTTATCGTCTTTGTCAAAACTAAAAAAAGTCCTTATCATAGAACGAAAAATTTTACTATTTTACAGAACCAATCTTCAAACTTGTAACATTTTTTTTACTGCGGTTGACCGGTTAGGAGTAAAACTTCTGAATTCAATATCATCACTTAATAAGGAAGTATTCTAGGCTAGAATTATTAAATAATTTTTTTTTTGAAATTTTCAAAGTTTAACTATTCAATAGTGAGTGCACAAGAGAATTTTAGAATTAGAGAAAATTTAAATTATTTATGGATATATAGCTCTTTGATCACGATAATCCTTCTCTGTATCCTTTCTTTCTTCTCCATACGATACCCATGATTTCTCAACTTTTACTGGAGCGATTTTCTTGAAATTTTTACAGAATCTTCTTTATTCATAGACTTCTCATCAGATGATTTTTTTTGTATAATTTCTCAAAAATTGCTGGAACCAGCTGCTAGTCTATTATCACACATGCAACCAATTGGAACTATTTCCACAAAGTACAATATTTGAAATACTGCACTGGAATGAAAATTATATACGTAGTCCGATAGCATCTGTCATATAATATGAATAACACAGAATTCGAAATAACTATATTATATGGAGATAACGAAACTTGTTTTTGATGACGAACTACGAAACTTTTGAATTTATGCGGGCAAAATTGAACAATGGACAAGATAAGTTTGATATGAGTAAAATATTCTTTATTTCAATAATATTATTATACTAATAATATTTCAGAGGACCGATTTAGTATTGCTAGAGCTGTAAAATTAATAGAAACAATTTATAATAATAGACCAAAATTATTTATAATAATAACCATTGGTGCCTTGCACACTTCTCGTAGGACATTAAATGAACAGATTTATAAATAAAGTAATGGAATTTTGTAAAATCTGTCCCAAACAAGTCCACTTACATTTCTCTTCAACTCAAATTATTCTGTCGGGACATAATAAAACTCAAATTATTAACTCTTTTTATGATTTTAAACAAAAACAACTATCTTCTACATACTGCAGGAGAGAAAATGCATATTTGCCTCGACGATATAATGTTGTCTAAGATTTAATTAAAACGGTGCAATTAAAATGGTAATTAACACGTACTGTAGAAACTATTTTAGACTGGAATTTCTCTTAAATTTTGCAACGAAAATTTATCTCCGGGATAGTTTAGATAACTTGAGAAATATAATGTTAAAGATAATTTAAAGAATGGAGATATATATATATATATATATATATATATATATATATATATATATATTATATTACTATAAGTACAAGTGGAGTTTTATTGGAGTTTTATAGTTGTTTTATGTCCTTCTTGTACATTTTTATCTCTTTATTCGCACGAAATAAACTCCCAGGGTCATCATAATTTTTTGCAATAATAATTTCCTTCGTGTTTTATTTAGGTCTTGACGAAAATGAATTTTCAAGTAATTTGAATATATATATATATATATATATATATATATATACTAGCTAGCCCGGCCACGCGTTGCTGTGGATTTAATTAAAATCCACTGAATATATTATATTTTTTGTTTATATGTCAATATATAACAGTAATATTGCAATCTTTCCTTATAATCGAAATTTTCATACTTTTACTATTCAATTGCTGTTTTTTATTTCAAATTAGTGAATGTCTAATAACATAAAACATGCAATAAAATGACATCAACTATAAATTGTACTTAATCTCAATTTTATAAATATTATTTTTTTGTTGCTATAATAAGGGTTTAAACTATTAATTTAAAAATTATTTGATTATTTAAGTTCATGTTACACATCTACTTTTCTAACTTGACAAAAATATTAGATTTTTATTACTATGATATTTTTGTTTTTTTTTTAAGTTTATGACCGTTTTAAATGTAATTTGGTATTTATAATATCTTAGAAGTCTTGTATATTTTCAATATTTTTCTCCAAATTTTTGAATGACAAAATAATTCCACATTCACACATTATTAATTGAATATTCCAAATTATTAACCAATAATATCATTTGTTCAAATTATATTTTTCCTTATTACTTATACATTACAATATATTTGTTGTTGTTTGAATTAAAATTATTTGATCTTTTTAACTATAATTTTTTTTTCAGATTTATGGCTAATGTTATTTTTTGACTATAAATTGTGGCTTGGTTTTTTAATTAACTAATAATAATATCATTTATCTCAACTGTCATTTTACAATGTTTTTGATAAAATTTATCTGTCAAAAATAATTGAAATTTATAAATTTTCAATATTTCGAATATTAACTGAGATTTTTAATATTGCCTATATAAAACCTAGGTTGGATATAAATGCAAACGGCGAGTTAATGAAATTTAAAATCGATCCAGTAGTTTAGGCGTTCATTCCGGACAAATTAGTGACACTAAATTTTTGATTTTTTTCTTCCTAGTAATCCAAATTGAAAAAAAAGATTATTAATCTAAAATGGATAAATTAGGTTGAAATTTTTTTTACAAAGATGACTGTTTGGAAAAAATGCTCATTTTTTGCCATTTTTGAGTTTCTCTAATTTTTTAAAAACAATAAAAATCAAAATTTGGTGACGAGGCTTATATATGCCTGAAAGAAGTCTATAAAGAAGACTTCGCTTCCAGGGGCTCAAACGCTTCCAAATTGATAAAAAAAATCTTTGCAACTTTTAGCTTTTAATATTAACTTTAAGATAGTCCGCAACTCCAACCATGTGCAAAAAAATTTAATTTTCGATTTTTGAACAATAACAATAACTTACTCTACGGGAAGCTAAATAAGCCATTGTGATTTAGGCCTTCAGGATTTTCTGATCTGGTTATCCAAGTATTTAATTCCGCTTACAATAACTTTTTAAAATATTTTCTAGCCATTTAAAAATATGGATACCTCAAACTAACATCAAATTAACCTCCTCCAATAAATTATCGCACCTTTCCCGCTGTCTAAAAATAGAGTCCCTGTGAAAAGTTTTTCCGTTTGTCTCTTGGGCGGCGGGTCTTTGAACTTGTAACCGTAACAGTTTTCCGCCGCCGCTTTTCATCCCGCAACATAAATGGCTTATAACTCGGGAAGCAATTCAAACAACGCCAAGTCGATTGCTACTAAATCATACAGACGAATTGGGACACTGATTCTCAAAAATAGATGATGAAGGGACACTTAAGACTATTTTTTTAGTTTGAACAATTACTAACTAAAGATACGATTTTTACCAAAGACTAATCAGCTCGACTCCCAAGTAACAATCCCTACAATGCATGTGGAAAACTGACACAATATTTTATATTTGTGAAAAATATGAAAGCAATATGTTTCACCATTGTAACTATATTTTTCAAAATGTAACAACATAATTTATATAGTGAACCTCTTTTCGCATGCTTATAATATTTTAAGAGATTTATTTTGACTATATGAAATATTTTGACTATATCACTATATGAAATTTATCACAGTTTCAGACGAAATCCGAGTCTTTTTATTAGTTTAAAATAGACGTACTCGTTTTAATAAAAAAGTAGCATCTTTATCTATCTATTTATCACATAAGCTTAATTTATATATATATATATATATATATATATATATATTTAATGAAGTTTGAGAATCCTTGGTATGAAATTCTAGACTTTGGTTTTCACGCGAATAAAAGTGCTTACAATAACCGAACTCTACTCGAGTATCAAATCGCACGGAAAAAGTTTTTCCACTCGTGAGTGCATCCCACATGTTGTTCTGTTATTAGATAATATATATATATATATATATATATATATATATATATATATATACTAGATGACCCAACAGACGTTGGCTGTATCCACGGCTATAATTCAAAAGTTCCAAATTTTTTAATATCCTTCAGAAAAAAATAATATAGTATCTGCAGTAAAAGAACAATATCACACTTGATTTTACCACACAACATATTTGCTTCGATTTTTTTGTCTATAATTTTTATAATTTCGTACGATATATTAGTTGCTTTTTGGCAATTATAATTTCTAAAGTACATTTTTCTTACTAATAATTTAATAAACATTACTGTTTATGTTCAAATCTTAGGTGAATTAATTTGTAAAATCTTGTTCACATGAACACTCTTCAATCTAAGATCAACTTGCTGAATATTCCATATCCAATGCCAAATAAATGAATTTTTGATACATGAAACAAAATTCTAAATAGTTTTTTTAATAAGTAGAAATATTTTTTGTATTGTTAAATAATTTAGTTAAGTAAATCAAATTGCACATGCATAAGTTTAAAAAAATAATGTATACAATTTTGGACTTGTTGCGTTATTTATTAAACTGAATTATATAATTTCATCTGCCAAACGTATACCGTTGGACTGTATCTTATATCAATTTAATTTCTGGCACATATCAGCTGGTTTTCGACGACAATAGTGCAGACATTGCATTTTTCTTGTATATTATGTTCTAATATTATCTAGGCTTATAATTTCAGCTAAATTCAAATTTCAAGTAAATTGACATTTCTAGCAGATGACAGTCAAATGTCAAACAATGATAAGTATTTTTTTGTAATTTTTGCCATTTATTTCTACAATATCACTATAGTTTTATCGTTCATTGAATCTTAAAAATTTCCTTTGACAAACTCTAAAAAGAATTATCAAAATCCGAATAACCGTTTAGGAGAAGTATCAAATCATACACCCGTACAGAAGAATTTTATATATGAGATATATAATAACAAAAAGTATTTAGAACATCCATCCAATTAATATTAGATTTATTTTTAAATTTTTGTACAGAACTTGAGAGTCCTATAAGAACTCTGCATTCATCTATAAATTTAATTCTATTAATCGATTTTCAAGTTTTGGCAGTATACCAATTCATCCCAGCTTCCCCTATCCATCGATCAACAAAAGAATTTATACATAGGTATGTTTTTTTGTATAAAAACGACGTAGAAATACATTTGATACAGACCCGCATTTGATAGATTATGTTCCGATCCATATTGACAATTGTACCTAGTATTAAATATATATATATATATATATATATAATTTTTTATACTTTTTCATCAATCGTTTATCCCTGTTGATTGATTACACTGACCCGCAGTCAAATAATAGTGAATATATTCAGCAATATTTTTGATAAATTGCTAAAATATCAGAATGATTTATACATCTTGATTATTATTTGTTGATGAATATTACTTTATATGTCATTCGTTTCTTGTCACAATAAGATTTTCATTAATTTCCAGGAGAAAATCGAATTTCATAATATGATAACATTAACATTTGATTTGACTCTAAAGAAGATATTCGAGAGAAAAGTTTACTTAATCAAGTTTCATGGAAACAAACAAATAATTGGAAGTTGGAATATATTGTTTGTTCTAGTATCTTGCAAATAATTTTTTTTAAATTTTAATTTTGTTGCGAGCAAGTATATGATTTCTCTGTATTTAATATAAGTTTTTCCCTCAGTTCTCTCTCAAAAGCAATTCATGTCATCTATTAAGAGAGAAAAGTGTTTTTATTTATAGGTCAAACAAAAGGAACACAACTGACACTAACTTTTGTATCAAAATACAGAAGTTGATTTCAACAAAAGTTACGTGACGAAAGATAATTTTATTTTCTTAGGGAAAATTGTTAGAACTTTCTGGTTTATGAACTAATATTAAATGAATAAAAGTAATAGGTTTATTTTTCCAGTTTTTTTCAATTTTATGTTGAAATGAGATGATTTACTTCGATTATAAATTTTAGGTATTTCAAATCTAAAATTTGTTGGACAATATTTTCTAAAGCTAAAAAATATCCATAAGAATTTACATAGGTTTATTTTTCCAATTTTTTTAATTTTATAT
>NW_020537967.1:0-26822 GCF_003426905.1 Ctenocephalides felis | reverse complement strand
TTCCAGTTCGCCTTGCGTTCGCAATAACAAGTCGCAAGGCCAATCGCTAAGTGTTTGCGGGATAAATTTCAAATAGATTATTTAGAAAATCATTGTTTTTCACATCGGCAGTTATACGTTGCCTGTTCACGAGTTGGAAAACCTCGAAAGCTTTGTTTGTGTTAACCCCAGACCAAAAAACAAAAAATTTGGTTTACCAAAGAGCACTTAAATGAAACGCATAATTTGCGGATTCACTTTCATTTACTTTGAGAAGTTTAACTAAAAAACACTTCGATTTTTGTAATCGAAATAAATTCATTACTGTTGTATAATAAAATCAATTTTTTTCTTTTCAAATATAAAACAAACAAAAAATTTCTTGATCTTTCTCACGAAACCATCTGGTGGCGAAACGGAGTTCGTCGGGTTTGCTAGTATATATATATATATATATATATATATATATATATATAAATAATTAGGCAGGGGCATATAGATTGTCAAAAGACAGTAACCCCCTCAGGTAATTGATTACAAGTAGTTAAGTTTTTTTCTAAGTAAGCTGTCCTTAAATAGGTGTCTGTGTTTTTATAATAATTTGTAAAACCCTGCTCTTCTTCAAACTTCATGGGTGGTGGGTTGGATATGTCCATGTCTCTTTTATAGGAATCAAGGAATGGTTCTGCTGTCAAACTAGGAGAACTTTTTGATGCAGAATCAGGTAGTAATTATAAGAGGGTCAGAAAAACAATCTGCAACTGAAGTGAAAAGGCTAAATAATGATAACTCTAAATATTTTATTGCCATATGCAAAAAATTACTGATAAATTAATCTCATCTTCTTAGTTAAAAGATGGAGGTCTGGCACGATTGGAGTACTGCTAAGAGTGCCAAGTGGATTAAAACAGTCACAATTCTGACACCAGTTTCCTGCAGATGTTTTTAAAATAATTGCAGCCAGAATAATTATTTAATCAAATACAACATGCTACTATGTTCAAATTCAAACATGTTATTATGTTTAATAAGTGTACGTGGGGGTTGCTGTAAATTGCTAGCAAATGTGCTAACAAAGCACAGAAGTGTTTTAACACTCAAGGCTCGTAAGATGTAAATCACATGAAAAATTTCTATTTTAGGAGGTAAAAATGATTAATAAGCAATGCAATAATTTAAGAGATAAGCTGCAACAGAGTATGGAATGTTCTGAGAAGTTTTCAGATAGTCCAGAAACATTATTTATGAAAACATACTAAAAAGCCCAAAGAAAGATAATTCACAGACGATGACAAAATTCTTGCTCTCGGTGTGTACAAAAAGTCTTCAAAGGGCTTACTATTTTTGGAGGCAAAGATTTATTTTCCCATGTCCTCAAACATTGAGGAAGTTTCTGTCTAAGATACCTTTGCGTAGCGATAGTAATGAGTGTCTATTTATTACATAAGGTTCATCTATTTCTCATAAAAAGGATGAACATACTTATACATGACAAATACTGTGTTTTGACGTTTGATGAAATAGCACTCTCTTCAGATTTGTTATATGATCGTAAAAAAATTACATAGTAGGCTTTGTAGAGTTAGCAAAGGACAGCAAAACTTAATTTGCGGATCATGCACTTGTTTTCATGATAAAAGGAATAAAGGAAGGTTGGAAGCCTACAGCATACTCTGGGTTTTATTGAGACTATCAAATCAAGGATAATTACTACACATCTTTGTGGCATTTATAATTTTTTTGTTTGATAAAAATGTTTTTATTATGTTTTATTAGTTTATTATTATATTTAATAAGATTATTTATTACATAAGCAAATGTGAAGACTTATAAAGCAAAGCTATAACATGCATAATATTTTAATGTTTTTTCAATTGAGGGTTATTGTTTGATAGATTTGCTATCAAAAACCTTTTAATTCATTAACTGGCTATAAAATATTCGGCCCGAAGAATTGATATCATTTTTGTCCAATATTGTATCCATCAATAAAAGATAGTGAGAGCTGTCTACAAAGTGCGGCCAGCGGATTATATTAAAGGATTTAAAAATTCCTATTTTAAAGAAGCTGTTCGAACGTATTTTCATATTATTATATTGTCCATAAAGCAGCAATTTTCACGGCATTGAGTGTGTGTACCGGAAAGGAGGTAGCGGAGAGCTTGATCGGACTTATTTCTTTCACTTCTGATACTAAAGTCCGCGTAATAACGTGTGCAATAAATATATCATCTTCAATCAAATAAGACTTAGTAACAAATCATTTGTGTGTAATAAGAACATTGCAACAAATACAAATATATACCAGCTACAAAGACTAAATCCAAACCAACAACCGGAGTTATCGAAAGAGGATCTTTTCATAAGAGATCTTATACGTGTTTACATTATGGTCATTCAAAACGAATCGTGATTAAGAAGCTGTTCTTCAAAGACATTACTGATAACATCTTATTAAGTTCAGCGTGAAAAATAATAAAAAAAAAACAAAAAAAGCAAAAAATTCTATAACCATGTGGTAGAGAAACCAGGGTATAAGCAGAGACAACAAAGGCTAAGAACAAGTACAACAACTACAAAAGTGTATAACAAGTAAGTCCTTTTTCAATCCTTCCATATTATCCTAATAATTACATATATTGCTCGGTTGTGTTAATACAGTATACAAAATGGCGGCATTAGTTCAACTTAAAGTGTCAAAGTAAATCATAAAATCTAAATAGACGCGAGTTCAAAGATTTATAAATTCATTAGATTGAATAATAGATGAAAATGTTTTCATTAAATTAAATTCTAGGCTTAAAAAGATATACCACGAGTTCTTGATGATTCTGATATGGTACATTACAAAATAGAATAAATTGAGGATATTTCAGACAGTGATCTGGAATCACTTGTAAATGATTATTTTAAATTATACATAAATGTAACCGCAAATCTTATTTAGAATTGAGAACTTTATTTGAAATATTTTTAGGCATTTACGCTCAATAAAATGGTAAGGCGAACCCACAGATAATTATGCTCATTATGTGACACAATTGGCAACAAATTTATTAGCTGTAAGCGTCCTTACCAGAAAGGGCAACAATGTTTTATTTAATGATAACGAATGCAAAATTTACTAGAAAATAACACTTTGGTTGCAGTACAGGTGGAGTATACAAACTTATAGGAAATAATCTTAGTTCAAGAAATTTATGGTAAGACGGCCAGGTCATATAAACAAAACAAACTTATTTATTAACTTCCCGAAGGAGAAGTTTATGTTTTCATCAAAAAATCCGAATCGCTAATTTTATGTTTTCTCGACGTTTCAAGCCATTCTGAATCGAATGAGACCAAATTTGGAAAAAGTATGTGTGTGTGTGTGTGTGTGTGAACAGATTTTTTGCCGTAAATCGACGTTTTCTCTAAAACGGCTGGACCGATTTCAAAAATTTAAAAGCCATTCGATTATTCTCGATGAGGACTATCGTTTCTGAGTTTTGTGCGGCGATCGGCCGAGCCGTTTCTTTGTAAATTGCAGAAAAGTGAAAAAATTTTCGTCCACGTTTTAGCCCGCAATTCTGAATCGATTTCGAAAATTTAAAAACCATTCGATAGATATTAGTTGGGAATCGTGCTGATTAGTTTTTGGTAAAGATCGGCCGGGCCGTTTTCTTGTAATAAAGTTTTTTAAAAAAAAATTCGACGATTTTTATGATTTTTTTTTTCGACGGTAGATACCACAGTCTTCTAGGTCATACTAAAATATTAAGGCCCTACGACAACTCGTTTAGCTTTAAAAATTCGTCAAAGTTTGCAAAATTAGTATGGTCGTTTTGGCATTTGTCAAAATTAGAATTTTCATCGACGTTTTCTCAAAAACGCCTGAACCGATTTCAGATATTTAAAAAGCATTTGATGTATCTCGATGAGGATTATCGTTCTCAGTTTTGTGCGACGATCAGCCGAGCCGTTTCTTTGTAATTTGGAAAAAATTGTTAAACTTTTCGTCCACATTTACGCTCATCCTACCGAACCGATTTTAAAAAATCAAAAACTGTTCGAAAGATATTAGTTGGGAATGGTACTGATTAGTTTTAAGTGAAAATCTACCGAGCCGTTTTCTTGTAATTAACTGTTGAAAAAAGTGTTAAATTTTCATCGATATTTAAGTCATCCTACCGAACCGATTTTAAAAAATCAAAAACTGTTCGAAAGATATTAGTTGGGAATGATACTGATTAATTTTAGGTGAAAATCTACCAAACCGTTTTCTTGTAATTAACTGTTGAAAAAAAGTTAAATTTTCGTCAATATTTAAGCTCATCCTACCGAACCGATTTTAAAAAATCAAAAACTGTTCGAAAGATATTAGTTGGGAATGGTACTGATTAGTTTTAGGTGAAAATCTACCGAGCCGTTTTCTTGTAATTAACTGTTGAAAAAAAAATTTAAGCCGATTTTCATGGAACTTTTTTTGGCGATATACATCATGATTTTATAGAATTTACTGTAATATTAGAGCCTTACGACAAGTAGTTTAATTTTGAAAATTCGTCAAAGTTTGCTAAAATTATTATTGTTTTTTTTAAAGTAGGATTGATGAAGTATATTATTTACACTTTTTTTTTTTGATTAAGTCGATTATTTACACATATCGGGAAGTTCATGTAACTTGCCTCAAGGCTAAATACCAAACCAACTAGTTTATTTATTTGTTTATTTATTGATTTTACAAGCAGTCGGTATAATAATATTATAATAAGGCTTAAGTCAATATTTTATAGGTTTAATATAATTTAATTAATCATCAGCTATTTTATTACTTATTTATTTATTATTTGATTTATTTACTATATACTTATTTATATTTAGTTAATTACAATTATTTTGAAATATAACTAGTTTGTTTGTTGCAAGTATTTTTAAATAAGTATTTTAATAAGTATTTTAATAAGCTTTAAAATACTTTTACAATATAATTACTTTATTTACCAAATTTTAGGTTATTTTATGATAGTACCAAAGTTGTTAAATTATTTGGATGCTGACAAGTATATATGAAAAGTTTACGAAACAATTATTGAGGAAGGAGACGAACCGTTTATCCGAAACGTCCAATAAATTATTTTGAAAACACTTAAGCTTTCCTGTTCCACACACATAAATTGCTATATGTAAATTGTAAAGCCAAAAGCGAAAGCACATTAAATTAAAAGAAAAGTGCTGCACTTGTATGTGAAAAACATTAACATTTCTAAAATTCATAAATAATTTAGACGTGAAATATAGAATATTTTTACACTGGAGCATACATGACAAGCAACGACATAAAAAGCATACCTAGATAAAATATGAATTCTAATATAAGGATATTATAAACATTGAAATATCACCAGTAAATATCTATCAAGTACTTTTGTTTCCAATATAAAAATACTTTATATAAATTACATTCAAATTTTCACATTTGAACCCTTTTGTATTTTAATTGGCCGATTGCATATGCATTGTTGTTTTGTATTTGAGTGTTGGTACTTCCCCAATTATAAATATTGATAAAATAAACAATATAAATATATTTTACATCTTACGCGTTACGTGGTGTGTTTATTGAACATTTAAAATTAGTTAAATGTTAAATTATTGAATTAGCTATTAATTAAACTCCAAAAATTTCCTAATATTTGCAGCTATCGACCATTTCAAATGAAGTAGAGTGAATACGAATCGATGTTATTCAATCTAGCTTTTTATATATAATATCCATGCTGCATAACATGTTTCAATTTCATTCATATATTAAATTCTGTAAGCACCATTAAAATATCTTCGACTGCCAATTTATATACCTCCATTTGATCCATGATCCTAAATTACAAATCTCCTGATACAAAAACAATCCTCCTGATTGATTATGTATAGAAGTGATTGAAGGTCACATGACTTTAAAATATCGCTATTTATTGTGATTATGGTATTGATCTATAAAGATAAATAATCTGTATTTCATTATTAGGCTATATCCAAATCTTGTTAGTATCCATATAAAGTCAAAACCAAATTAGATACATTAAAAGAACAAGTATACCATTCAAAGTAAGTACTCGCCGTAAATTCTATATATAACACAGGCCAACAAAAAAAAATTTTTTTTGGTGCCTCAAATGTTAGAGCTGATTCTTATAGTATTTTTGCGCTGATTTCAAATCTGCAAACCATTTCTTTGTATCAGCTCTAGTTTTTGAGATACAAAGAAGTTGACGAAACCAGGTCCATTCGAGGTCGTCACGGAAAAGAACTTTTCACAGTGTCAAGTAATGTCCCAACTAAGGCCGAATGGGTCTTGTAAGTTTGTATGTACAAGTAGTCATATCTCCTTAAAATAACATTCGGAATTGTATTACTATTTTGTACTTTCGTTCCTTATATTTGGTGCGCAACTAAGTTCTCGCTGTTTGTCAGTATATGGCTTTAGCAGTAAGGGTTGGTCGATTCTAACAAATCCAAAACGTCTTGAAGCAAGCTTAGAGTAAGTAAACAAACTGCTGCGACACATAATTGATTTCGTTTTTGCATTATATGCTTCGGGTTAAGTGAATATGTCCAATTTTATGCCAAACAATCGTTATTTGCGAGGAGTGTTGATTTTCGTCTTCCGTTCAAAAAAAACGGGAACTTAAGTGCATCGAGACCTACGGAAATGTTGCTCTAAGCGAAACAACAGGCCGTGAAGGGTTTTGTCGCTTCAAAAATGGTGATTTTGATGTTGACGACCATCCTCGTGAAGGAAGGCCAAAACCTTCAAAAACGCTAAATTGAAGGCCTTGTTCGAAGAGGATTCGTGCCAAACTCAAGAAGATCTTGCTTTAGATTTAGGAGTTACCCATCAAGCCATTTCCAAGCTATTGCATGCGTCGGGATGACTTAGAAGCAAGAAACTTCGGTTCCTTGTGAGTTGAAGCCAAGAAACGTCGAGCGTCGTTTTTTCGCCTGTAAACAACTGCTCCAGCGGCGAGAAAAGAAGAGGTTCTTCATCACATCGTGACAGGTGATACAAATTGAATACATTACAGCAATCCAAAGACGAGAAAATCTCGGTTCGGCCGAATATTCACTGCGAAGGTTATGCTCTACATATGGTGGGACCAGGTCGGTGTTATTTGTTATGAGCTGTTGAAACCGAGTGAAACCATCACTGGAGAACTGTATCGAACTCAATTGATGCAATTTTTTTATAATAAAGTTACATTTTCATAGAAAAAACAGCGAGAACTTAGTTGCGCACCTAATATCGCAAAATATATCATATATTTGTCGTATCTTGAAAACTAAAGCTCATAGAAAAAAACCAATGTCATTTTTGAAATCAGCGCCCCAAATATACTTAAAAACAGTATGAAAATCGTTTGCACCATTTTCTTTGTTGACCTGTGTAATCAATATAATAAATCGGGGCAGTGCTTTCCTGTTTGTTGGAAAATTATTCACAATAAAAAAGACGACTCATGTTTCACTAGATTGAAATCTTCGCAATTTGCATGTAAAAGAGATGTTTCAAATAGTCTGGCACATTAAACAAAATTTTATTGATCTTCATCCATAGCGATCTCGCCCACATCTTATTTCATATTCTTATGAATATTTATGTCAAAATTGTACAGATAGTATCTGGCATTATGCATTAACTTCTCGTATTATGTATTTGTCTGAGCCAAGTTTAATTCGTGCTATGACATGTTTTATGATGTAGCATTATTATTTAGTAATTGATTGTATATAAATACTTTTCATACCTGCCACAGTGAAATAAAAAATAACAGTGCTTGTACTTCAATATAATAGTGGGATTATTTTTTGTTTCATCAGCGTAATAATTTTTCATTCTGTTTATAACATTATCTCCACAATATACTGAGCATCTCATTTTAATAATATTATTCCCAAATTTGTTTTGCAAAAAACAATCCACTTCCTTGATTATGTTTGGAGGTGATTGAAGGTCATTAGGTATGGTTACGTATATTGATATCAAAATTGTTCAGAAAATAGTGCACTAACTCCTCGTATAATTTATTTGTCTGAGCCAAGTTTAAATCCTCCTATGACATGTTTTATGCTCATTTGCTTCATGTAGGTGGAAAACTATGCATCATTTGCTTTCTACAAAATTCATATCATCTAATCAAATTGAAATGATATTTTAAATATTTATTATGTTTCACTTTCAGTAGTACTTAATCGTTCTTTATCTGCTTGCAATATACCATTATTTAGAAATAGTTGATTCATTAATTTAAATATGTATATAAATTATTGTCATAACTGCCGCAGTAAAATGAATAACAGAGCTTGTACTTCAATAAAATAGTGACCTTATTCCGTGTTTCATCAGTGTAATAATTAATCAATCTATTTATAGCACTATCTACACAATATACTAAGCATCTCAATGTTATTAATATTATTCCCAAATTTGTTTTGCTAGCATTGAGCAATTAATTCATTTCTATCCGAGTTCAATACAATTTAACAAATTTTACATATTCAAACACCATACACAGATTAATATCGAAAAAATCAATTAAAAAAAAACTACCGACACTTTACCGTTAACAATGCAATACATAATTCGAATACTTTGGCAAACTGAATACTTGAACAGATTAGCATCACATTTCTTAAATTCATTTTCGCTCAACAAGAAACTAAAACAAAATGATATGTTCACATAATACCATGAGTAAAACAACAATTTATGGGCCGTTTCTGTCGTACAACAGACCAATGCCATGGGTAGGCTGTGTTATGTAGAACTTTTCATACTAAATCGTTCTAAAATCAATGTGATTTCTGTGCAGTCAGGCGTTTTTCGCAAGTTGTCAGATAGAAAACCTATCCTAGAAACCAAACAACACAAATGTCAAAAAAAAGATCTCAAATAACAGGGTCTTTCTGACCATTTCTGAGCCAGCTTCATAACATACAAGTGACGATGTAGTTTATATGAAAAGCGCCTGATGCACAGCAAATACATGACATTTTGACAGTATTTAGTATAATTCAGTAACAACATGTATGCAAGTTGAAAGGTAACATGGCCCTGCCATAACATTAGTCTTTTATGCGGCAGAATCGGTCCATTAATGTCTACCGAACGATTTATAAATCAATAAAAAATGTCATCCTGAAACCATTATCTTCATTTACTAAAACAACACGAATTACGCTTTTTATGTGGTCGTTTGGCATGCAAGACGTTACCAAATGAATATAGATATACATGCAATATTATTCATTTTAAAATATTTGATATATATTATAATATTTAACTGGCGTTAATATCCTTCAGGTTATGTTCTTCATTTAAAAACTTTAATTTTTTATTTAAAAGTGCATAATTTGACATTTCGGGGACGATTCATCACCTCGCCAGAAATTGAAGTCTCCTTAGACTCTTTATTTGTTACTCAAAAAAAACTTAAAAATTGCATGCAGTGCAGTAGTAGTAATTTATCACTAAGTTAATAATTATCAGTTAATCATACCAGAGTTAAGTAGTTTTGGTATTGAAATTGTTTTGGATACATCGTCACATATGTTACCCACAGATAAATGCGCAGCATAGCCAATTACCTAATTCTATAGCCGCATGCCATCAGATGCCTTTCAAATAAATTTAAGGAAATGCTACTTTTTTGTCGATAGCTTTTTCATTGCGGTAAAAAATTCTAAACTACACAAGCTCATACCTTTACGGAATGGATACAATACGATTTTCAGAGTTCACTCTCAGTTTCCGGAAATTTCAATGTTCACTTTTACTTCGAACTCTTAAAGGTATATTAAGACTCAAGTTGATTGAAATAAATGTGCCAGTCGTTGGCCTAGAAGTAGAAGTTAGTTGAGATGATATATTTGCGGCTTTGCAGAAAAGAAGACTATACAAGATGTTTATTTAGGGAGGAGTTATTCCAATCCAATTTTTTCAGGTTGGATCTTTACTGGCCGCTGACGTAGTACTACGTCATTATTTGTTCGCTATCCGCCGGCCTAGCAATACATTACTCGTATTCCAGTACTTGTGTTATCATAGAGTCGATTTATTTTAAGTTTTTAATTAAATATATATTGAATTATTTACCGTTTAACGTGGTTTATAATGGAACAACAAACAGGGCGTTGAATATAATAACATTTGCAATGATACTAGTGAGATATGTGCCGATATATTTTCGAAAATGATATAGGTGAAAGTGATACGTCAGACATTCTTATTAGCAGTGCATGTTTTACTTATGGAATGTGATTCAGAGAGGAGCGATTCGGATGACGAAGGTAACAATGTTACAACTTCACCATAGTCCAAAAAATGATATTCATATGGATATAAATGAATATTTAGGTAATGATGGAATTGAAGTGTTTCCAAACGATTGGGAAATTATAGCAAATACAGTAGATTTGTTCATTGGCGATGATTTTTTTTGGGTTACTGTTATATTAAGAAATATAAATCCTCAAAAAACATAAAAAAGGGAAGACAATAATAGGCAAAATGAAGAAATTTTTTCGTTTAAATATTTTAATGGGACAAATGAATAAAAACAATTTAAACGATTATTGGCCTACGGGTCCAATTATTGAGACACCAATTTTCGGAAAAGTTATGCCTCAATATAGATTCATTTAAATATTACAATATTTACATTTATGTAACAATGATATAATACTAGGAAATGCATATAGACTACCCACACAGCATGAGTCAAACAATGGTCACACTGTTTCGTTACATTTGCAGCCTACCGGGTTATTATGAAGCTATTATAAACCCATTTATAACACAGTGGGATTAGACCCATACGCCGGGTTGTAATGAACTTTCATCATAAATGAAAAATGCATTCAAATATACCGCGCATCCTAGTGCACAGATATTGTTCTGCGTCATTTGCATGTTATTGTCTGATGATTCACGTACTGTACTTTCGCTACTATAATCTTAGACAATATTGGAATATAATATATCGAAATTTCTTGTTGTTCGACTCTGTAATTTGTCAAAAAAGTCAATAAATTAATATGTCAGAGAAGTCTCATTTTGATAGAAGGCTTGATTTGGAAATGCAGATATTACCGTACCGAGTACGAGTGCTCTTACAATAGATAATATTGAAACTACGGCTAATTCTTCTATTGTAGGTGATTTTGAAGGACCGTCTTCTTACCAGACAGAGTTACAGAGCGATGTTGAAACAAATTATTATAATATTTCTCTTTCAGGTAGCGAGGATATTACCAATGAAAATATAACTGAAGTTTGTGATGCAAAACAATTTTTGGCAGAGTGGGCTGCAAATTATCAGATGCTTCATAATGCTGTATCCGCACTACTTAAAGGGCTAAAACTTCATGATTGTTTCAGTGATTTACGAGCAGATAGAAAACTTCTGAAAACAAAAAGGAATGCAGTATCAAAAGTTGTCAGTCCAGGCGAATATACTCATTTTGGTTTATTAACTGGATTGATAGGTTGAAATTAAAATCTTTTATCATCGAATTAGAAATTAATGTTGATGGTTTGCCTCTCTCGAATTTTTCGAACATGTCAGCTTGGCATTCTTATGTTCTGTAATTCTTACCAAATATATATTCATTATTGGACTTTACTGTGGGCTTGAGAACACTAAAGATTCGAAGTGATTATTTCGATGAGATAAATATTTTGTTTGATAAACTTTCGCCAAATCATTTATATTGCAGGCAAAGACACACAGGCTACTTCAGTTGCTTGAAATGTCTTATTCGTGGTTCAAATATTAATCGCAGAAATTGCTTCCCAGAAATGCAATCACCTGCAAGCACTGATGAACACATTCGAAGCTTAGAAGATGAAGACTGCCACAATGGCTATACGAGATTGCTTGAAATACCGTACATTGATTTAGTTACTAATGCTCCACTTGACTATATGCATTTGACTTGTTTAGGAGCAGTTAACAGATTGCTGCTTTTGTGGACTGAAGGTAAGCTTCCAATTCGTTTGCCATATGCTAAAACTAATGACATTTCCAATTTTTTATGCAGCTTAAAGATTTATATTCCCAAGGAATTTGCTAGGAAACTTCGGTGATTGAAATTTTGTTAAAAGTTTTAAGGTTTTATATAGAGATCATAATGTAAGTCATAATAAACATAATATATTATACTTAGCTTAGATTCATTTAGTTTAATTACGTGCAGGTCTTGAAAAAATACATACGGAAGTCAGAGAAACCATTGCAGCAGATTTACAAAAGATACATTTTATATGTAAAGATGTAAGGCCTGTAGCCATGCCTAGAGTTTCTGAGAAGTCTATGCATTTCGAAGGGCCTTTGATAGACTATTGTGGTAATCCACAATATAAGGTTGTATATTGTTCAGATTTAACATTGAATATTAATGAAAAGTCCGATTCATTTTGTGCTTTATGTAATGATAAAATTGTCAATATAATTAATGTGGCATTCTGTACAAAACTGAAAAATCTGTACAAAAAATCAATTAGTAATAATAGGTACAGAATTTAAAGTGAAAGAAGATTTGTATGAACATCCATGCAAATCCTCTTTAAATGGGGAATATATGTTGAGTGAAATATACGATTTATTAACATGGCCTATAACAGAAATTATTCACAAATATGTTGTATTTCCTCTCGGTACAGATGTTGAGAAATATGCAGGAATTCCAATGGAGTGATCCATATACTTACATTATCATACTTTTTTATAGAACTATTTTTTAATGATGATTAATAATGACAAATACTATACTTAAAATATAATAATAAATAATGCTTTCATTCTGTTTGCAATCTCAAAAACACCAATCAATGAAGACGCTTGTCAAAGTTTTTTTTATTAGTTCAAAATGACGGCATTTACAAAGGATTTTGGTTCCGATTTATATCGGAATCTATGAATAACGAAATATTTATCCGTGAGCATGAATCCGTGACTTAGGTTGCATTTTTTTAAATTTGATTTATTTTTATAATAAGGAACTTTTAGTGCATTCAACTTCGAAAATATTTTTACGCCTTTGGCGGTTGGTATCAATGTACTATGATTTTACGCCCATGATGCCACGCCCATCAAAATCTTAGGCGGACTTTGGCGGCACATCACTGAATTAGACTATTTTGTCTTGTGGATTAATTAATTTGCCAAATAATTGCATTTTCATTATATCGATCGATTGGGTATTTTCTAACAGTCTTTTTGATCAATTTTTCATACTTTTCAATGCAATAATTATTCTATATTTGCATATGTTAAAAAACATAACTTTGAAGATATTTGTTCACCGCGAATCATGTCGGTTGGTATCAATGTACTATGAAATGTTTAAATTATAGAGCACTCTCTTATGCTCTATGTTGTATTTGGTTGTATTATAGTTTTGTTTATCGTGTTGTTTTATTAATAAGGCTTTTTTATCTAAAATAATATAAAATTTGATCAAATGTTTTATAATATTTTAATCATTTTCATTATTAAATTATATAGTTTTATATAATTATATAGTTTAATATATTAACCCCACCTACCGCATTAATTAATATATTAACCACACCCACCGATTTCATAGGCGTTTGTTAGGTTACTTTTTCCCGCAAGCACGTTGAAATTAAAATTTATTAAACTTGAAATTTAAATTTATTAAATAATTATTATTATTTATTAAAGAGATTACATTCAAATATTTTAGTAATTTATGATAAGAATGTAATTAAAATGTAAACTAATTGGCTTTTAATTTTAGATGAGCATAAAATCATTCATTGTGGTTCTATTTGAAGATGGGGTGGATATAAGCCCAAAAAAATGGTTCAATAGGGAAGATTGTACATCCTTCTATCCTAATTTTAAGAATATAGCAGTGAAGCAGATGATGCGGCCAAGAGAGTCCTGGAAAACATACGAAGTCTTTAGAGTTTTAACATCTACGGGTGGATAGCAGAACAGATATAATTAGTAATAAGAGTTATCAAAATATATTTCTATTGTGATTGTAGACCCATTTGAGGTGGGACTTGATAAAATGAAGGAAGCGCTCGAATATTCGGACATAACATCTGATGCAGAAGCAAGAAAAGTACAAAGGAAAGTTCGTGCCAGAAGGAAGGGAAGTTCCAGTGACAACGAATGAAAAGTAAAGATGAATACATACAATTCGGCCCTCACGATATCCATTAGGAGAAGTTTAAGATGCAATTTTGGATATCTTAAATAATAAAAAATTAAATTAATTTAATCCAACATGAAGTACCAGTGTTATGTTATGGGTATGGTTATGTCATACCGATTAAAAGAATTCTATTTCCAATATAGTGTGGGAATTGAGATTCATCATTTTATTTAAAGCAGTTCTACATTTAACATCGCTCATATCATGAATGTATAAGCATTTTCGCCTGAAGAGTAATTTAAAAAACAATAATTATTATTTTTAGGTAAACGGCAAATATTAGTATATTATATTAAACAATTGTAGACATGGGTACAGAACAACGTCTGACGGGTCATCTAGTATATATATATATATATATATATATATATATATATATATATATATATTAGTGATGTGCCAAGTCGAATCAAGTGATTCGAATCATTCGAATCAAGCCTTTAACGACTTGATTCGAATCAGATTTTACTTGATTCGAATCAACTCGTATCAAGCCGCGAAATATTTACTGTGATAAAACATGTGTGAACACAAATTTTCATAAATATAAAAAAATGTTTTAATTTAATTCAATATTATAATAATATGAATAATAATAATAATAAATATAAAAAATAATAATAATAAATATAAAAAATAAATCTTGAATTAAATCATGCGAGTCACCTGGCTTTAATACGCTTAAATGAGTCACCCGACTCGAATTTATATGACTTTAACCGCATTCAAGTCGATATGAATTGATTCGAGTTCCTATGACTCAAACCGACTCATCTCGACTTCAAGTCGATATGAATTGATTCGAGTTCCTATGACTCAAACCGACTCATCTCGACTTCAAGTCGATATGAATTGATTCGAGTTCCTATGACTCAAACCGACTCATCCCGACATCAAGTCGATATGAATTGATTCGAGTTCCTATGACTCAAACCGACTTATCCCGACTTCAAGTCGATATGAATTTATCCGAGTTCATATGACTCAAACTGAATCATTCCGACTTGAGTTCGAAACATGTGTCCGTGATTTAGCGTATCGACTTATCGAGATGCAGTGCGAATGGGTCCTTGAGTGTTTGTTTATTTTTGACTAAGCGCTGAGTGCAAATTTGTTCATGAAATATCAAAAACTCATTTAGATAATAAATACGCGATTTAGATTTTAATTATTATCAAAATAAACTACACAATGTGTTTATACACATACAAAATTAACATATTTGAATTTTGCAAGTAATGGCAAATTCACGCAAATGAAATAATATCAATATTTACAGTAGTGGATTGAAGTTTAAGTCATTCGTAAGACGTTAGATTCAGCCCCCTGTTTAGATTAGATGTAAACAATCAAAGATTGAGAATATTGTTTTATATGCTTTAGTGATAGAGAAGTGTTTGGTTATATTTTACTGTAAATTCACTTGAAATATTAGTTATATATATTGTTATGTTGATATTATTAATCTAAAATTTTAGATTCCACATCAGTAGTTAATAGGGGACCAACGCCAAATGCAACGCGTCTAATTAACACTTGTAAGTAATCTATTAAAAAGTATACTAATGTTACATATCATATCGCCTAATATTATATTTAAGATTGTGATGATGGGAATAGGATGTTTGACCATGGTTCTGGGTGCAGCACAGAGCCCATGGAGGAGTACAAAAGTGAGTTATTTCATTACATTAATTACATCAATGTTAATGTACATTATGAAGTTAAGACAACTTTAAAAAAACAGATTTGGAGATTGGATATAAAAATCAATCTTAAATTTGAGCAGCTGAATGCCACCATTGACAGCAAGTTCCAAGCTGTAATAGACGGCATTAATAAGCAGTGCTGCCAGTGTAAAAAGGCGAATGATTCGCCTGATTATACACTGGCAGTGTACAATAAATTTCCGGTGTCGACGGAGGCAGAACTGCAAGATGTGGAACAGTTATTGACAGATGCGTCAATAGCAGAAAAATTGGTAAATATGATGTTCCTCAATGGATAAAATGGACAAATCAATTACATATACTGAATCATTTATAGAAAGCACGCCTAGGACGAAGCGCTACCATATCCCTTTTAAAAAAGGTATTTAAGAATGTGGTAGCGAAGGAGTACAACTGGGTTGGAGGCAAAGCCAAAAAGAATTTTTCGGCCCTCCTAATAGTAAAAATAATTATAAGTATTAATTAATACATTAAATGACTTACTTTAAACTATTTATTATTTAAACAAATAATTAATTGAACCAATAATGTTTTCAGATATTGTATCTGAACAACAGCGTGTGACGCAGAGCCAAGTTGAACAGTGTGTCAAGTGATGGCTGCGTCATGCCCATGACAGATTTGTCCAAAATGCTCCGTAAGGTGAAATATATTCCAGATATTTCCAAAATGTCAATTAACATTATTTATTATATAAAATAAACCTGTAAAACTATAGTTTATAATAATTCAAAATTTGTTCTTTCCAGTGCCTTAGAAGGTGGTGATAAACCCAATGTAAATAATAATAATGATAATGATAATGAAAATAATTAAAATAAAAAATTAAATAATTACTTTAAATTTAATGATACTAGATAATAAGATAAGTTTTAGGATGATGATTACCAACGATTTAGTTAAGTTACTTTAATTTAGTTATTTTTAGTAGTGTAAATAAATTACCATTTTAGTTCATTCAATACTTATAACTATATGAATTATTTATTACAAATACGCACTGAAAGTATGCAACCATTATTGCACTATATACCGCCATTTTAACCCATAGCAATACCATTCCAGTCCCATAGCATACCCGTATTGAACCCGTCAGGTTGACCATGAGTCAAACCAAGGCTCTGACATAAGTGTCGCCATGGGTTAACCTATGTTCATATATGGTACCAGTGGATTGACCATGGGTTAATCGTACAGCCCATTGTGACCCTATGTCAACCATGTGCTGTATGGGTTAAGAAGTATGTATTTCGCAAAAATATTCTTAAACTGTTTTAGATACTGGTTAGTTTTTGGTGAAGATCGAATTCCTTCTATAAAATATTTTATGTTGATAGATATATTGGTTCTAAAGAATATACTAAAATTTTAGGACCCTACAAGTCGTTTAATTTGATTAAACCTATAATCATCAAAGTTTGAAATAATATTAAAAAATTGTGTCAAAGATTTAATTGAAAGCAAAAACTATATTTTCAAAATAAACAGTTGAAAATTTTATCTAAATATCAAAATTTTAATTTTGGTTGATTAATTTAATTATTACACATATCGGGAAATTCATGCAAGTTGCCTAAAAGCAAAATGCAATTTCATTTATTATGAATATATTTTATGGCAGTGTTATATTTTGAATTGAAGTTGTTTTATTTCTATGTAACTTTATTAGCATATTTTAATCCTTTTCACTCATACCTTGCAAAACTAATACTGATTATATCGCCTGATTAAATTATAATTAAACTAAATTATAATTATTTCTAGTGAACCTACAATCAATGCAAAACCGCTCCGATGTTGACCAGCAAGAAAGAGGAAAGCAGTGAAATTCGAGCAAAAGTTAACTCCACAGTGTGTTAAGTGCGCTGTAGAACATTACACCCAAAAAAGTTTATGGTAAGACAAAATTAACAAGAACGTCAAGTGTGTGCTCCGCGGTCAAAATCACCCCACAAACTACAAGGGATGCCAAGTCTACAAGGAAGAGCTCAATCGGAAATTCCCTCCGTTACGACAGAGACTACAACCAATTAACAATCCGAATATTAACAGAAATTCTGCAGTAATTCAAGGCTTATCTTACTCGCGAATTACTAGCCGAAACACAAACACAAACACAACACAAGAAATACCAAGCAGCACTAATCAAGAAATCGAAAGTAATACCAAAGATATCTCTGAACTTAATACTATGCTGAAAACATTATTCGAACAGATGGGCACTATGTTTAATTTTTCAACTACAATTTTAATATGAACTTTCCGATATGTTTAAATGATCTACTTAATCGATAAAAAATAAATTAATTTATGAGTGTTTAAAAGTATTCCGAGTGCATTTATTACACATAACTGAAAACGAATGAACCCGTTAACTTGGAGTATTTTCTAAAAGCAAATTTTCAAATATCAATAATTTTTATAATTGAATCAGTTTCCGTAAGACTTTAATGGTTTAGTATGTTCATTAATCTTTAAAAAAACGCCCGAAAAAAATGGCAAAAACACAAGTTTTCTTTTGGATGCTACAGTGGTGTGACCCCTTAACTGCTGTTGAATCGACAACTGAGGAAAGTTATTTAGCCTTAGGAACAAGCTGAGGCAGTTACTTCTGGTGATGTATCAGCTGATTTAGCTAACATGAAACCAGGGCCAATTGCATATTATTCATCAATAATTATTATTCATCAATAATGAAGAATATATTCTGATAAAGTCACTCAATTCATAACATTCTTAAATTATTAGGTACATTTCATTGTGGAGCACAACTGAGGTAACATGCAACATATTATAATCAAAATCAGGTACATGTTCTCAACTTAAAAACTATGAGTTAAACCCAAAATAGACAAATGCTAACAAGAATTGTATTTTTTGCAATAAATATAATAAAAGATGAATATCTGAAAAATTAATTAAAATCGAAAGTTAAAAATTTTTGTAAAGCAACTTAGTTTTAAAATATGCATACACATGACATGGCCGAACAATTAATTTGATTTGATTTGCAGAATTTACTGTGTTTTACAAAGAAGAAAATATCATAATGTATGCTTTTTTTCTCAGGGTGCAATGATCAAAAGTATTATTCACTATTATTTATAAAAATGTTTCATATTTTAAATATAATTTTGGTCATTTTATTACTTAGAGCATAAAAGTACTTTTGTATGTAACATGTACATTTTGTTCCTTTTAATACTGATAACAAACCAAATTTTTGATTCGCTAAAAAATAAGTAGACTTTGATGACGTTTGGCAGGTGATTCTATTATATCTAGACAATTTTCAGGACAAGAATTATTATAATGTTCATTTATTGAATCTTCCAAATCAAAAACAGTAATTTCCTTTTTTTCATTTTCCTGATTTAATAAATCATTATAACGCTTAATAGCATCGGGATCCTGTAACCATTTATGATTAAGAACTACGGAACTGCTATATCTAGTTTTTGGATCTACTTGTAACATTTTAGAAATTAAATCTTTGCATTCAGCATTAACTGAAGACCAAATACATTATTTGAAAGAGTATTTTCCTTTGCAAATTTGATCAGCTGCTGAGAAGGGTAAGCATCCACAAAGACAAACAAATAATATTACACCTAGACTCCAAACATCAACTTTTTCAGTATAAGTTTTATAATTCTTTAATATCACTTCGGGAGCAACATACCATGCAGTACCACATTCAGTTTTTAACACTGTGTCACCTTCAACAATTTTACTTAAGCCAAAATCTGATAGTTTGACTATTGAATCATCACTATTGCTTTGTAACAGAATATTCTCAGGTTTTAAATCTCTATGTGTAATGTTCTGCCAATGTAAGTAATTAACAGCAACAGCTAGTTAGTATATAATATTCTTAACTATTGGTTGTTTCAGATATTTCGACTCTTTAATTTTATTATGATTTATCACCTCCATTCATAAGTTCCAATATCAAAAATACTGCTTCAGGAGTTTCAACAATGTTGTAGATACTAACTATGAATGGATGATCTAATTTTTTCATAATATTAATTTCTTTCATAATACGATTAGGATGGTTTAATTTCTTTTCACCATCTGCTTTACTCTTGATGATCTGCTTCATAGTAAATTTATCACATGTACTTTTGTTAATAATTAATCTCACAGCACCACATGCACCGCTTCCAAGCAAACGAGAAATGTAGTAGTCATCTTTGATGAGATTTGGGATTTTATCCACAGTATGTGTGAAACGATAAAAAAATCTAAACAATTTTCTGAAATCACTACCTATTGCTATAACATCTTCATTTTGCAATATTCTTTGGTTTCCTTTTTCAACTTTTTCACCATTTATGAATGTTCCATTTCGAGAAAAATCTTCTAAATAAACAGGAGAATTCCTACTGTCTCGTTTAAGTTTAAAATGTGTCCTAGATATAAAAAGTAGGTGTTCAAAAGACTTTTCGTCTGTAGTCAAATTTATGTCACAATTTTCTCTGCCAACTGCATACTCCAATTTGGAAAGATCTACGATAAAACATTATTGATATTTGAGAAAACCAACAAGCATGCAAACAATTGTAAATCATCTTCCATTCTTCCAAACATTCTGGCTGGGGCTCACGAAGGCTAGTAGGTATTGAAGTGACTAAAATTCCTGTCCACGCTCAGAGAACTAAAAGGCATGTTCGATAACTCTATACAAAACTAATAACGCTTCGTAAACGAATTGCTGAATTTGAATACTGTTCTTTGGCACTTGATAAAAGTTCTGACATTAGCGACACAGCACAACTCGCTATATACATACGTGGTATTTCAAACAATCAGTGGCATACTTCTTCGCTGAAAGCAATGTTAAAAGTTCTGAACTCAAGGCTTGCAATTTCAAACCGGCAAGCAATTGGTATCAACATTGTAGCTACCGAATATGATGTACACACAACAGTTGTATCTGCAATAAACGTGTTGTCTAATTTACAAACTTCAGGGTTCTCTTGTTGGCGAGCAAGAAACTGAACCCCTATATGATCCTCCACATCAACTGAATTTTTTTTATCATATGTTGTAACTTTCATACAACAAAATCAACAGAAAAGGACATCCTGAAATCGAATTGTATGAAATTGATTCAAAGTTGCCACTTTTCCGCATGCGCTGTAATTTGCGAGCACATAAGGTATATACTGAAAAGATTAGGAAGATGAGAGTGAGGGACTGCCGTAGAGTTCTCTTATAGATATACGCTACTAAGCAAAGTAAGAAAGTAAAAATAATGTAAAATGCAAAGTAAGAAAGTAAAAATAATGTAAAATGTATTCTATTGAATTCATAATTAAACTTTATCATTCATAATAAGCTTCCAGTTTTGCAAAGAAAACTTTAAAGCTCTATGAAGAGCTCTCTATTTCTCTCTAGCCGATTCTAACCATTAAGCATTTTGTAAAGAGGCTAGACGTGTCTTAGTTTCTTTAAAAAAGACGAGAAGATATAAAACTCTCTCAAACTATTCAAAATTGGATTAAAACAATAAAAGATTTTTAAAATATTTGGCAGTAAAAATAAGTATCCGGAAATTAAGTTTTAAACCAAGTTAGTTATTTAAACCAAGACGAGAAGATCAAAACTATCTCCAACTATTCAAAATTAGATTAAAACAATAGAAGGTTTCTAAAATATTTGGCAGTAAAATAAAGTATCCAAAAATTAAGTTTTACTCAACTCGTTATTTAAACCAAGACCCTCTAGAATTTGTTTTTGTAGTATTAGACGGAATTAATAATCGAAATGCTTCCTGCATTGTTCTCAATAAATTTCATTCTGTCCATTTTTACTCTGGCAATTGTAAGCTTGATAAAACAGAAAGTGCGATTGATTCGTTAAAAACATTATTATTGTGCTATGCTTCGGTCAAAGTCGTGTGTGAGTCTAGTTAGAATGAAGATATTCTAATTTCGTCTAATGTGAATACTTATGGATTTTTATTAAAATAAGAAAGTAGCAATTTACTTCATGTTAACAGATACATTACTGTTTTTTTTTACCAACAAGATGTTGAAAAATGTTGAATTTTGCTCGATGTGTAAGTCCCATATTTAGGCAATAGACAAGAGTGGGGATGATTATTGGCTAATAAGTGTTGAAGATCGCATTGGAGAATCTCTAGTTTTTCTACTAGAAGTGAACATTATTTAAATAATCATTATATTTTCAGAATATTTTTTGCTCAATTCATATTTTAAAAATAATTATGTTAAACTACTTGTTCCATTTTAAGAAAAAGACAAATTAAAGTTTGTAACACCAAACGTGACCTACGCATTTTTTTTAGTTTAGTAGACATCAATTCCCCATTGATGAACATCAATTCCATCAAATAATTATGTTAACATATGCCTGATATATCATATACATATAAAACCTACAAGACAAACCAAAACATTTAAATTTAAATTTTGTGTAGTGAATTTCGGTGGTAAAGGATTGAAAACGCGTGACCTCTATATGTTCTAAACAAATGGAAAACGAAGAAGAACAAACTTCTACTCTGGGAGAAATGAGAATGACTGAATTATTGCTCGATAGTAGCCCAGGTACCGGGAACAAAGAAGGAGAAGTGCCCGCTTCGAATCGAATTAGAATCGAATTTCCAGAAGAAACTTCTACTCGGCAACAAAGGAGAATGTCAAAACTATATCTCCGTTGTAGCCCAGAAGAGGCACTTCAAATATTTAAACGAATACCCAAATTCTTACCATTTACATTTAATAAAGAATGTAATTAATAACAGGTTAAATTTTTTAAAAAATAAATTCTTTGCTTCACAGTCTGATAATTCTATTTTTGATGATTTTTCAAAACGTTCTTTTTTGGCTAATTCAGATCCGTCTTTTACAAATAAATATAAAGGTATTTTTCATTGCCATATTTAGGCAGTTTTTCACTTTTTTTGAAAAAAATGTTTTTAAATGAAGGTTTTCCGTTAGTTTTTTCTTTTGACAATACTTTAAACTCACTTTTCACTCCCTTAAAGTCTAAAACTCCAGTTGAGCGTGTTACTGATGTTCTTTACAAAGTGGATTCCAATGATTGTATTTGTTGTTATATTGGTGAAAGTTCGCAATATAGTTACAAGAGTATGAACCAACACATTTGCAATTCAAAAAATGAAAATCAGTTTAAGACAATGTTTTCGTTGTGATTAGTTAAAACCATACTTTCAATACCAAAAATCCTATTATTTTACATAAGGAAAAGAATGTTGACCTAAGAAAATTTGCTGAATCTGTATTTATTTTTTTAAACCCCCTTTACGTTTAACTCTGCTTTCCAGTACATGACTCTTATCTTATCTCATAATATTTTTTTTTTCAAAATATAAATAATTTTCGAAATCGTTGACTATTGTGTTTCATGTTTTATTTGATATTTTTCAAATTTGTGTCCTCACGATTCAACTATCCCTGAAAATACCTTTTCAATCACTCCTTGTGTGTCACGTGGCTTTCGTTGGCGTTGGATTCGCACATAATTACATTACACAAATATACTAAAAATTAAAAACAAAACATGTTCAGTTAATATTGTTTATTTTATATATTTATTTTGTATGTATTATATGATTGGTTTGTCTATATGTATTTATTCAAAAAATGTTTTTTCTTGGTGTGGTATGTATATCTTTTAATTATTTTAAATATAAAATTAAGTTTATTTTTGAAAAACTTCGAAAATATTTTTTAGATACTGTTAACAAAGAATTGCTGAATGATGGCACACAATCCGTGTCGAAACGTATATTATAAATAAATATTTGTATTTATTTGTTTCTTTTATTTCGACGACTGACTGATAATCATTATTCAAGATATGTCTCAACGTCGAACAAAAAAAAATCATATATATATATATATATATATATATATATATATATAACAAATGTATTCTGAATGGATAATAGATATTAATTTGGAAATATGAACAACCAACACTCTTTTTTGCACTAATTTATTAAATAATAATTTTCACAAACGTTTCGAGACTAGGTTTGTCATATACTGTTAGTATATCGAGCGACTTGTAATGGATAACACGAAATGCTAATTTAGGTTTCCATATTTTTTTATATTTTAAATTATAACACACTGATGATGAGACAAACCTAGTATCGAAACGTTTGTGAAAATTATTTAATAAATTAGTGCAAAAAAAAGTGTTTGTTCATATTTTCAAATTTATATATATATATATATATATATATATATATAAGATTTTTTTTTGTTCGACGTTGAGACATATCTTGAATAATGATTTATATAACTTGAATAATGATTAAACTTGAAGCATCTTTTAATATCATAAACGGAAGAGGGAAGGGATATTAGGAAACTGAATGATCGTCAATTTCATAATACTATTGTTAAACTTTTAAAAGCTCAAAGTTTCTACGATACTTCTGAGTTTACCAATTTCGATATCAAACATAATTTTGATAATAAAATACCTGCTGATAATAATTGATACTTTTTTTCCAACAGTTACATTTTTTTCCCTTTTCAATACTTTTTCTAATTTTTATTTTAAATTATTTTGACATTTTTCTACTTTCAGTATTTTATCATTACAATTATTTTCATATTATATATTCTTTTTTGATACTGCTCTTAATTATTATTTTCCAGATATGAGAATCAAATAAAAACTTCATAACGGATATTTAAAGGATTTTTTTTACCCTAAGAAGACTCAAGATCTACAAGCCTTAAACTATTTGAATTTTATTACATGTTTTTTTCTTCAAGTTATTGTATTAGATATAACTAATGTTAGGCTTAATATTGTTTAATAGTTGTATTTTACTGTACTTAATTCAATTAAGAATTTATTTTCTGTAATTATTAAATTTAATCCTGTATCCGTAATATAAATATAAATTTATAATATATATATATATATATATATATATATATATATATATAATGTTAATTATAATATGATATTCATTATGATTTAAAACGCTTATTCGCTTATTAAATAATTTTAACCGTTGACCCTTAAAACGTAAAGTTTATTAGTAAGGATCTGAGTTCGTACGTTTGTGCAACGGATTTGTGTTTATTTTTCTATTTTGTGATCATTTATTGTAAAACTGCCCTCAACAAATAATGGCTCTATAAGTATATATTACATTTTTCTATTCATATTCTATTACATTTAATCTCTAGTATATTATATGTCATTCCAGTGAATAATAAGTGGTTAAATTACACGACATTTCAAGGATTACTTTCAAAGTTTGATACTTCGTGTAAAATCATGTATGCAAACTCGTGCTTGAAATTAATTGTTTAAGTTTTATATAAAGTACCTCCTTAATATTTATTTTGCATTACACGAAATTTTAGCTGAAATTTAGGTTATGATAGTTTAGGTTTAACAACTTATTGCATTGTGAGGTGACGTCATCCTGTACAGATATTTGAATTTTTGTCATCCCAATGAATAAGTGGTTAAGTTACACGATTTTAGAGGGCTTTCTTTTAAAGTTTGATTGTTTGTGTAAAATCATGTACCCAAAAACGTGTTAAATTTTGGCCGAAACTAGACTTAACCACTTATTCCATCCTGAAGAGACGTCCTGCACAGGTATTTTGATTTTTTTCTTATATTCATTGATCTTTGGTATTGCATATAGTATTATCAAGGATCATGCAGTTGTAAAAATGGCTGGCTGCCACTACAAAATGCCCAAGGAATGGCTCATCATTAACGATGATGGGTCCATCCAAGAAGTGAGGTGGCCGCCTAAGTATGAAGATATAACAACTATGGCAAAGAGTCCATAGATAGAAAAATTTGAACTCAAAAAACAATAGTTTTTAAGGCGTTTTATGGTGAGGAATGAATTTTAATTTGGCATCGAAGTCTTAAAAACTGCTTTATATTAATATTTGTTCCAGACTCTTACATCTCGGCAAGGAAGCACGCAGGTGACAAAGACTATACTTAAAATGAAGAGTTGGGCCGCGGAAAAAGGAAGAGAAAAGAAATCGTGCTCACATCAGAGGCGTCATGTACGTCTGATGAAGAAAGTAATTAAAGAATTTATTATTGTATATACAATAACTTAAACGTCGTAGACTTTTAAGATAAAAAACAAACACGTGAAGAACTCTTTTCTTAATATCAAGGACGTAGCACGCCTTCGCGGGGCCTCGTATCAAAATTTGTTTGGGGGCCCCCTTGAAGAAATTTTTTATCACAAAATATAAAAATACATGAAATTAGAAAAATAGTTATTTATCATTCTAATTATTTTTCTATCTAATTTTCTATAATTTTCTGAATTTTTCATAAATGATTTCAGATAAAAATTTTCTCACCTTATCTTTTTTCGAAAAACTAAATTATTAAGTGATCTTTAGATTTTTTAAAGTTTTTGTCTCTAGGAACAATAGTGACAGGTCTGGTAGACATTTCTGTCCTAAAGTTTTTACGTAATTTTTTTCAGTTTTAATTTTGAATATTATCGTATTCGTGAAGTACATACTCTTTTTCAAATATTTTGCAGCAGAAATAAATTTAAAAAGCAGAATAGCAGCAGAATAAATTATTAATGGAAGGTTATGTAATAATAAATTTAAGAAAGTGCTATGTTTTTTAATTTTATTAAAAAAATACGTTTAATTTTAATTTCCATTTATTCTGACGTTGAAAATATTCACGAATATTCAATGTTAGATTTTCAAGAAAAATTAAATTTTATTTATTTTTTGTTATTCCTATCTAATTACAACTAAATTATAATTATACCTCTAAATCAATACTTACAATAGAATTCGTTAACAATTGTTTTAGCCAGTAGTAAAACAGCGTGTAAATGACTATTAACGTTTATTAAAA
>NW_020537966.1:0-24204 GCF_003426905.1 Ctenocephalides felis | reverse complement strand
TTTAATGTTTACCACGTTCACCTTTAAAATTTGGACAGATATAATAATATATTCTACTTGTAAGTATTAAGCACGGTGCCTTAAAAAGGCAAGATTCAGAATCAATTCCGGACTTAATACTTATTACACAAAAACACTGACACTTCTAGTGTCACAACATAAAAATTGGTTGAAGAACAATAGATATAAACAGCCAGAATGGTTTATAACGACCCTTATTGTCAGAAATATTTTGTATTTTTTTTCTTGTTTTGTATTCTTGTTTTCTCTCTGTCTCTTTCGAATTTGTATTAGTTAAGTTCAATCTTAATACAAAGACCTACAACGACATGTCACTGCCATACCCAATGCACACTTTTCATAACAAAACAGCAATAATCTGAATATGTTCTAACAATATACTACATTTTTCTCTATATATTGTTTATATCATATGATAATTATTGTTAGCAATCTCTGCTTAATGTTAATGAACATGTAACCAGATTGCAGAATAAATTAAATAAAAAAATCTCTATGGGACCCATAAGCCAAAATCAGTATAGTTCAGCTCTCATGGCAACTGTCTCTACCGTTGTTCTCCGGCGCAACCGTATCTAGTTTTCCCTAAAATATATTCAATAACTTGCTATTTATGTATTTTAATGATTTATTGTAAATAAATCGGACAACAACAAACCAATAATACAGCCGAAAATAAACGAATATTTATATTCATTCAATAAGGACAAATTGATGAACAAAGCATTCATAAAATTCAGTATTTTCACTCAGTATTGAAAGATTTAGTCACGATGTAGCCAGAAACCATTTTCATTGTTAGTAAGTTTTATAAATTATGTAAAAAAAATAATATAATGTAGGGCAACAATTACTAAAATAGATAAAAGCACTTGAACTATTCGAAACGTCGATCGATAATCGATAATCGTTTTATTCAGCTACTTAGATAAAGCTTAAGTAATAAGGGTTCATGAATTTAATTATAATTAGAGAAAAATAAATACGCCTGATTTTTTGTTAGAAAAATTTCGATGTCAATGCACCGAGTTTATTTATATATCATTAATAAGCTCGTGAATAATCAGAATGTCGAAGCGAAAAGGACCCATATATATAAAAAAATTACATATTCCAGTCTTTATTTAGAACTGTGGTTTGCTATAATAGAAAACGCATTATTCCAAGATTTAATGAATGTATATAATTCAACCACTTCCCGTAAGCCTATAATGTTTTAGTAATGTTTGTTTGGACTAGTGATGTACATCAAGTTACGTTTAATTAAAATCGGCAAGTAAATAGTTTTAACATTTTACTGCAAAAGAAACATAATTGGCCGATCGTTGCACAAAGTTAGATGATCGAAGTATTAAGTATTTATCGATTACATCAAATGGTCTTTAAATATGTAAAATCGTCGCAGCTGTTTCTGAGAAAACGCGGATAAAAGGTAAAAAGGCCTCATGGCCATACTCACATATTAATCGAATCGAAATATTTTCGATATACAAAAAACTAAAAAAAAAAAAAAAAAAAAAAAAATTGAACAAAATTTTTTTTTCCAAAATCAATTATTTCGTTAAGACAAGCAGAAAGTTCTTTGAATCATTTAAATCGGACGCTTAGTTCTCTCAAAAATTGCCATTTTTTACATATTTAGCTCGGTAACTTCAAAATGGCTGGGCCTGCCTTTGCCAAAAACTAATAACACTTCTCCCAATCATTACTAATTGAATGTTTTTTAGATCATTCAAATCGGATACTCCGTTCTCTCAAAAATTCGATCTCTATTTTCTGCACTCTTTGCTCCGTATCTCCGAAACGGCTGGACCTGCCTTTGCCAAAAAACTAATCAGCTCTTTTCCCTATCAATAGAAATCGAATGTTTTTTGAAACCATTCAAATCGGTTAATCCGTACGCCCGAAAACGTGGGCGAAAATTTGTATCCATACATACATACACCTCACCACACACACACACACACACACACACACACACATCCATTTTTTCTGAGGTATGCAAAAACGTTCAGAAACCTTCAAAATGTCGAGAAATGTAAAAATTTTCAATTCCGATTTTCGGCCCATTACAATAACTTACCCTACGGGAAGTTAATTAATTCATTGTTATTCGCATTTTTTACATATAATTGTGTCCATTGTACATTTTCCGCAAACATATTTTTTACATTTAGAGCAAATTTTGTTGGTTTTATTTCTTTACAGTATCCTATTTGACATTTTGCACGTTTATAAGCATCTGTAGTAGACTTAGGTAATGATATTTTCGTATTTTTTTCTTGTTTTGGTTGTTCACGGACTTCTCGAAAATCGGCGCTAAGTTCTTCTGCTAGCTTGAGTAAAAAATCTTGTCGCGAGATATTTTTCCTGTCGTTTGCTTGTACAAAATCCAGGCATTTATGCCAGCCTAAATCAAGGATATTGAAAAAAAACCTGGAAGGCCATCTGCAAGACTTGGATTTTGTAGTAAATTTCCTCGCCATTTGATCGGTCATGTCTACACCAAATTTGGTTTTATTGTAATATGAAACAGTTTCAGGTAAACGTTTATCATTGTTTTCTCATCGTCGGTATCTGTTGAATCAAACTCATTTTTATTTTCAACCAATATATCTTCATTTTCAGAAAATTCATCTTCACTAATTTCTGAAAACTCTTCGCCAATATTATTTATATCTTCTAAGAACTTGCAATGTCTTGTTTGCTTCGACATTTTTCTGGGTGAAAAATAACCTGTATTACTATAGCTATCAAAATAAAATATAAACTAGGTACTTACCAAGCCTTTCAATTCTGCCACTTTTTCTAACAACAAAAAAGCTATTTTCAATCTAAAATTTGATATTTCTTGAAATTATTCTGAGCTATTTTTGTTGAATTACTTTACGCAACAGTTTTTAGAAGAATGTGCAACTTACTGACTACAAATATGACTCGACAATATCATAAACCAAAAAATTCTTCCGGGTCAAATGACCCATTGTGGTAGATATCGGTATACAAGAAGGATAACTCAAAATAAACAAAATAAAACAAGAAAAAAAAATTTGATTATAACTGTACTTTAATTACTTAAAAAAAGTCATGAAGTCAAATGTGCAAACGCAATGAAATTATACGTGCATTTTCAATGCAAAAGTTCAGAATGGGTCATTTGACCCGTTATGGTATGTTTAGTGTTAAGGAACATATGATTAGCAATTCGGATTTACCGGCGAAAACAAACTTCTCCTTCGAGAAGTTAAACAACAAAAATTATTTAAGTGATAAAACATATCATACCAAGGATAATAAAAATATTATAACAACAATTATAGTTGCAAAAATTGACTTGTGAAAGGCTTGGATTTGTATAATCTTCACCCACTCAAGCGGCTTAAAAAGCAATCTTGCCACGGTAGAACAAGGTAATATATTTATTTATATTAAATTGTAAGGAACTGCCAATGGTCAGTTGTTATCCTTTTTATGCCAATAGATATTTGTCAAAAGTATTAACTTTTAATTATAGAATGCTAAAATAAATACAGAAAAACTTTAGAAACTTTTTTGCAAAACAAAACAACAGAATATATTGTCCTTAATGGTTCTTGAATTGATCTTCAAAGGGTTTCTTCATAACCGTCAAGATCTCTGATAACACAACAAAGTATTTTTGATAACAAGACAAAAACTAGTGGGGCGCATGGCATCGTGCCTTAAGGCAAATATCTGGAACTTCCCGTACCAAAAATTATTATTTTTTAAAAACAATTAACATTTTTGATTTTTGATGAAAAAATATTACATGTTTTCAAATACATTATTATAAATAATGTTCGTTTCAATATTCATTTATAAAAAATTATATAAACTGATTTGCAAAGTTGAAATTATTTATTTAAAGTATATATTAGAACTTTAGTCAGAATTAAATTAAATTCTGAATTATTTTCAAAGATTTCGTCCAATATTCATTTATAAAAATTATATAAACTGATTTGCAAAGTTGAAATTATTTATTTAAAGTATATTAGAACTTTAGTCAGAATTAAATTAAATTCTGAATTATTTTCAAAGATTTTTTTACACATTACACAGATAGTTTCTAAATTAAAACAAATTAATAGTGTTGACGAATTTAGTTTATTGATAGTGATATAATAGCAAAATAGGAGTATGAAATGGTAATTGCGCCTGGTCAAAATAAAGTTCATTTACCATGATACAAAATTCAGTGAATTATATATCCCTAGAATTTTAACTGTACACATTATTTCTTTATTATTGTACAAAGATCGTATAAAAACTAATATAAAACCGACAGGATATATGGAATAATATTCATAGCTAAAACGTTTATGAAAATTTCGGTTGGTCAATCTTAACATGTTTCTAAGGTGTAAATTTTTTTTAAATTTTTAACTAGCAGGTATGTTTCAAATATATAAAATTACAAATGTATAAACATAACTTCCATATATGACAAAGAGCAAAAAGCAAAAGATGCAGATTCAATATACCGTGTTACACGGTATTATGAGGAGCACTTATAATATTACACTCAACATCTAATGTACCTTACAAGGAAATCGAAAATTTGATGAATGCTTTTTATAATGATCTTTGTAACGATTGTGTAAAAAGATATATTGCATAAAATTACCAATTTTTTTTAATTCACAATTTGAAGCGCAGAAAGCATTCTATGCTGTTCCCTTATCAATTTCAAAGTCAAGTAAAAAACTATATTTATAAATACAAGACTTTTAATAGAACGAGTTTATACGCAGAAATGAAATAATAATTCAAAGAAATTAAATAAAGAATTTTCTGAAATATTCATGAAATACATTTGACAGATTTGGAAAATTGAGATATAAGGTATATATATGTTTTACAGATTTTGCACCAAGTAATTATAATATTGACAATAAAAAATAAGGCAAAAGAGATATAATTAGACATGGCTCAAAAATAACTGTCAATTATTATAGAGAAAAGATTCCGTGAAGCCCGGTGCACACGACGCCAATATTTCTAGAAACATAATTTCTGTCAATTTTTCTGTTAAGATGAGCAAGTATTTTGCGCTTGATTTTCATGCTTTTACGTGTATGTCTAAATTATTGCATTCGCTATAACCTCGAATGTCAAAATGTATAACAACGATTGTGTCGAAAGGTCTGTAGTTCTTGTCAGTTCTTTAGTAATTAAAAAAAAATTGAGAATGGAAGACGCAAACGTCTGCGGCATGACGAGCAAACTACTTCTTTAAATATGGTTTTTAATGAACTTGAGTTTTAATATTCCACAAAATGTTCATTAGATCGCTTAGTTTGATTAGTTGATAATAAACTCCATGATAATCGTGATAATTTTACTGTAGATCCGGTCGATAGATATGATGTTGATATATTACAGAAATGCGGTGTCAAATAAGATAATAAAAGTAAACCAAAAACGAAAAATTTAACATAAGTAAAAAATTCTGATAAAAAACTGACAATCATTATGGAGAGAAGATTTTGTTACTCAAACCTTGGACAAACGTATATTTGAAAGTCGATTTTTTGTTCCATTATATTTGCTACATCGGGAATAATAAAAATTATCACTGTCAAACGGATTTTTTTGACCAATCAATAATAAAATATTTATCTTAGAAGCTATTTTGAATAACTCCCATTCTGTATTCTATGTATATTTTCCGGTAGAGCCGGAAGAATTATGAATAAAAATTTAGTAATCATTATGATAAACATTTAGTAAACCATATGATTCTTTAGCAAAGAAATGTAGGAACGTTAGAAACTTTAAAAATAAAAAATAAATAAAAAAGATTAATTGGTTGGAAAACATACAAGTCAAGAGAAAATAAAATCAGAAAAAACCTGATATAGAAGTTTTAAAAATGAAGATTTTTAACTACGTTAAATAGAATTAAAATAAAACATGGCAATTTTCCAAGTCTTTGACATAAAATTAGTAATAAAATTGAAAGACAAAATTATAGAATATTTTATACTGAAATGCAGCAGATTTATAAAACAAAGAGAAGAAATGCTAGACGCAAAATGAAAGTGCTATAACAAGAGTATAATAAAAACAATTTGATGGAATAGCATAATTAAAAATGAATTTAAGTATAAAATATTATATGAAAAAAATAAAAAAAAATTATATAATTTATTTCAAGTGAAAAAATCAAATGTATTTATTTTTATTGTTTATATGTATATTTATAATGTTTACATATAACCAAGCGTTGGTATAACGAAGTCAAATAACAATAAAAATACTCATAAATAACAATACATTTTATAAAATATTTAATTAAAGTAGACTTAAAAATTATATTAAGGTCTAGTAAACTAAACACTAGTGTTCACAACCAAAAAAACTAACACCATTGAAAAATTCTTAACTTCATTTGTTTGATATATCGGTATTGTACCTTTTTATTCGTGGTCTTTATATCTCGCTCTACCTTGCCCATTATAGTTTTGTGATATATGAATATTTTTTAGAGATTAACAAATAATTTTTATTTTTAAGTGAAAACAGTCATTAATTGATAAAATTATATTTCTGCTGCCGGTTCCTAAAAAGATATCAATATAATCATACAACTACCTGTAGGGCACGTAGGGTAAGTTATAGTAATCGTTCAATTCGTAATGATAAATAGATGTAAGTGGTGATTAGTTTTTTACAAAACCAGGTCGAGCTGTTTCGTGCAAAAATGAGAAAATAATTCGCAGAGAAAAAAACATCCGATCTGAATGATTCAAAAAATCTTTTACTTGTATAAACAAAACAAATGTTTTTGGGAAAAGCAAAAACAGAATTTATTTAACTTATTTTTAATTTGCAAAAAAAAAATTTTTTTTCGATGACTCGGATTTTAATTTAAAAAATCTTGCTAAAATTCTAAACCTCAAATAAATACTTGAAATAAATAATTTTAACTTTGCAATACAGTTTATATAATTCTTAGAAGTATATGATACAATTCTTCATTTTACCAACCATTCATTAAGTTCTGTTAAAAGAATTTTGTGCTGTTGGCATTGTTCACCAAAGAACAAATCCGTATACACCCGAACAAAATGGGATGCTTATGGCTAAATCGGTCGGTTCAAAAAGCAAAGTGTCTAATTTGATGAACAAGGAGACGAGAAGTTATGAGCAGTTAATAATGCAGAGTATTTAAGAAACAGAAATGTTACAAAATCTTTAAAATCAATCTAATCATTATAATCTATCCAAAACACCTTACAAGTTATGATAGAAGAAAAAACCTGATGTTGGTCATATTAAGTTCTTTGGAAGTGCTGTGATGGATTATGTTCCGAATCAAAACAGGCCAAAATGGAACTGTTGAAAAGATTTTGGTCGGATATGCAAACAACGTCAAGGGTTACAGGTTATTTAATCCAATAACAAATAAAATTTAAATTAGTAGTAATGCAGTGATTATGGAAAATATTGAAAATAATGTGTCTACCAAGAACTTGTTAAAACGTATAGAAAACAGTATTTTAGATAATAAAATAATTGTGAAAAAAAATGCTATAAAAATACAAGAACGGATATCACGGATGGAGGTGTACAACCAAACTCTATGATAAGTTCCAGAAAAACCAATTGAATATTCCATCAGATGAATCGATCAAAAATAGTTCTAAAAAAATAATTTCATACGTTTTTATTGGTGATGATGCTTTTGCTTTGAGAATCATTGAGAATGATGAAACCATTCCGTCAGTCAGATCTATCTTCAAAAGATAAAAATATTTATAACTATCATGTTTGTAGAGCAAGAAGCATTATGAAAAAAGCTTTTGGTAAATTGGCTTCTAGATTTAAAATATTTATAACACAAATAAATGCCCGGCCAAATAATATTGATCGTATAGTACCGCAAGTTGTGCTTAACACAATTATTTAATATGTCTAATTCTACAAACTCATATACTTGTGCAGAAAGTTTTGACCGAGAAGATATGGAACATGGTTATATTACATCGGGGTTAACTTCTAATGATTTAAACATGAAACATTTAAATCCGTAAGGGAACAATATGTGCATTATTTCAACAATGAGAGAAGCTTGCCTTGGCAAGATAATTTTAATCATTGAAAAAGTCCCATATAAAATCAAATGTGAACTTGTTTTTAGTTTATGCAAGTTATAATTATGAGGAAAAAAATATTTTAAAATATTTAAATGGAAAATATAAATATGATGAAAACATTCTTGAAAATTATCTTGATTATCACAACGTTTATGAAATATATATATATATATAGTGTGTGTGTGTGTGTGTTATATGTACAAGTCACGAAATCAAATGGAACAAAAATCCAACCTGGAAAATATCTATTCAAAATATTTCCACTTTTTCACTCAAACTCAAACGTTTTTCAAAAATTAATGCGATAGAAATAATAAATACTGGATCCATGTTATCAACAAAATTCAATTACTTATTAGCACTGTGGATAAACTGCTATTATAAAGAAACCATGGAACTTAAACCAGCTTAATATGCAGCACAACTTCACTATATAATGCTATAGCTAAACAAAAATAAAATAAACTTTATTGGATATAAAACTGACTTGAAATCTTGAAATGCCAACTGAAGTTGACTTGCTGCACTCTCAACAAATTTAATAAACTTCTGCCTAATGAATCTTTTGTTGCTCCAGAAATAACCACCGAGTAGCAACAATTTGCTTTTGAGAAAAATTGTACGCAAACGCAAAAAAATGATGCAAATGAAAAAAAGTCATTCATATCCGGAGAAAAATATTGTTATAATTTTAAGAAATGAGCTCATCCTGAAGGAAAAAAAATTTCAATCCAAAACTTCGGCAACCAATCTGAAAACGGATCATAAATAAACACAGCAAAGTATCAAATCTTACTGTTTCGATGGTTTGGGATAGAAGTGACAGAAAAACCTGGAAATAATAATAAAATAATAATAGTTTCAGTATTTGATTTAATGTCAATATAGTTATTCCAAATATTAATGAAGCCTGTTAAAAATATATCATTGCTAGAAAGCACATCTACTAAGTTGCCTTTCTAGAAGTCATCCATTAAATTTCCAAATTAATTGCTCCATATCTTGATAAATATTGTACGAATAAAAATAAAAATAACAAATATATATAAAAAAGCTCTGCTCAACACTTGAATTATTGTAAAACATTTTTAATGATACCATTCAAAATCAAATAAAACTATTTCAATTTAATTAAATCAATTTAATTACTCGGATTTTATACGCAATGATTTTGCTTAAGTGAAAACGATTCTCAATTGATATTTTCGAAATATACTTATAGTATCTCTCTGATTGTATAAATCATATTAATTTAACACATTACATTGCAGTCAAAAAGTCTGGAATTCACCCGATATCGATTTAAATCGTGCTTTTTTTAAAGCAATCGGGTGTAATTCTCTCAAGATATATAATATCTTGTCAAAATTATAAGGTGAACGTGCCTTCTGCTGACTCCTCTTTCCAAACACCGGATTGGTGTTGCTAATGGTTAGAGGATAAGCCATTTTAACAAGTGATTTTCTAAATTTAATTTTTCTAAGTCTTTAGATTAACTTTATTAAAATCAGTGCTGTGTATATTGAAGAATACAAGAATATTCCCAGGCAGGCGCCTGGGAAGAAATTAAAATAATGAAAATGGAAGTATTAACAGCGAGACCCTCAAAAACAAATACAATGCGCTATCTGATCGGACTGACGTGGACACGGACAGGGAGCTTGAGGAATATAAGAAGTCAAACGGCGGAAGAAAGCCAAAAACAAGGAGGTCGAGAAAATTGATGTCGGGTCACAGCCATCCACTTCAGGCGTACAGGCAGCACCATCGAAGAAAATAGACATGAAGCAAGAGAAAATTCCGCCTATCATTGTAAAGCTGAAATAGAGTTGAAACCATCCGCTATATCCGGGATACACCCAGATCAATTTCAGGTATCAGTTCCTAAAAAATAAGTTACAAAAATTTTATACCGATTCAATTACTGACCACGAGCAATTAAAAAGCATATTGCGAGAATGCAATTACCCCTTCTACACCTACTCCTTAAAACAAAATCTTGGAAAAAAATAACAATTACGGGACTCCATCCATCTATAACTGAGACAGAAGTCCGCGAAGAACTGCAACAGAAAGGAGCTAAAATAAAACAAGTGGTGCAAGTAATACGAAAACAGTCGGACGGTAGTCAACATAAACTACCAATATATATAATTTTAGTCGACAAGACCAGGATATGGCGGAGCTGAAGCTAATAACCAATATGGTGGACACATCTTCTCCTGGGAGACCTACAGACCACAGAACAGAGCGTTGCAGTGCCACAAATGCTTGAACTTCGGCCATACATCGTACACCTGCGACCTAAAGTACAGGTGTATAAAGTGCCTTAATGTGCACGCACCAGGTGCGTGCCAGAAACTGCCAACTGAGGCACCGATGTGTGTGAACTGTGGCAACGAACACCCGACAAACTACTCAAAGTGCAGTGCGCTTCTCAACTACAAGGAGAAAAAGGAAAGTGATGCTCTCAGGAGAAGACAAATATACAGGCCAGCACCAACACCAGTGCCGCTGACGAGGAGCTTTTCGTCAGCTTTAAATAACACCAATATTGACCCAAATGCCAAATCAGCGTTTCCTCAATCCCTGTTCCAAGATCATCATTTCGAAATATGATCCAGTCCTCATCTTTACCGGTTGAGCCCTACGCCATCAACATCACCGATCCGGCCTGCACCCATCATCATCACAGATCCGGCCTGCACTATCGCAACCACCAACACGGCCTGCCTGCAGCCAGTCCGATCCAGACCTCAACACTCCGGAAGGACTCTTTACTGCTATGGGGCGAGATCAGGAAGCTATTTGCGGATCCCCAGGTAAAGCAAATTTTCAGTGAGCTATACAAACTGACAAAAACACTAAACACAAACATGACTTATAACGACCAAATACACAACAATTTTGAACTTTCTTACATCATCACCATAAACCAATCGCAAGACTTACAAAATATGCATTTCAATTCTAATGGACACTTAAAAACAACATTGACGAACTGAGACAGACGATAAACAAAGTACGATCTGGACATAGCACTGATTAACGAGACACACTTAAAAACCTACGGACAGACTCTATATGAACAATACAAAGTTTACAGAAACGACAGACAGACGGACGCACGCGGATGGGGCGGCACTGCGATTTGATTAAGTCTAACATCAGACACGAGCAAGTGCCAAACTGACAGTGGGCGGTTCTGAAATAACAGCTATTAATGTATACAAGAGAGGTCAAAAAGTATCCATAATATCGATTTACATCCCGGCAAGCAGACTAGAACATACGACTTACAAAGACTACTTGACTCGAACAGATTTGTACTTATGGCAGGAGACTTTAACGCCACAACACACATCTTGGAACTGTAACTTCAACAAAGCGAACGGAAACAGACTTTACGATACCTGACCGAACACAACACCACAGACGCACAACTACATTATCCTGACACGACGCCACCAGATACGCCACCGTACAGACGCACCATCACAGTGACGATCGATTGGCCATTGACAAAAATCTACACGTAACATCCGAACCCATAACAAGAACACTTTTCAACTCCGACCATAATCCAGTTTTATGACCATTTCAGACAGACTAGACGTCGACCAGACTCCCGAACGCAAATTTTTAGATTACACCAGAGCCAACTGGCCAATTTTCAGAGACATCATCATCACAGACAACACACGACACCCTATGCCAATCGATACCAACACTGACATTGAGGAGGCTGTAACACACCTTACACTGAACAATCACAGACGCCGCACAACAGACTATACCGACACTAGACTCAAGAAACAACACCAGCCAACGACTTGCCAGAACACATTATTGAAAATACAACTTTAAAAATCATACAAAGAAAACTGTGGCAACGTACCGGTGACAGACTACTCAAGGAACATGTTAACAGACTGACAAAAATTATTTCCAATGATATACGTGACCACCGAAATAACACTTGGACCAAAAGACTCGAGAACATAAATACTGACCCCACAAAATTTGGCAGACAGCAAAAAGACTGACGCAGGGAAACCAGCATCCATACCTCCACTCAAATTAACGACAACAATTACGCAACGACACCAGCAGACAAAGCGGAAATATTGGCAAAAAAATTTGAAAACATACATAAACAAAAATGCCAATATGTCAAACGCAGACCTAAACAAAACGTACACGAGACAATTCAAGACTTCACTGACCTCCACAGGGACAAAGACTTACGAAAGAGACCCTGCCACAGTTTCCGAAATAAAGACAATAGTTAAAAAATTACCGAACAGAAAAGCACCGGGACCGGCGGACTACAAAACATATTACTTAAACAACTGCCGACGAACGCCTACATTTTACTTACCCGGATAATAAACAGAATAATGACAAAAGGCTGCTTTCCCGCTTCTTGGAAAACCTCCACCATTTCCAATAGTAAAGCCAAGGAAACAGCCAGACATACCACAGAACTACAGACCGATCAGCCTCCTCAACACAATGAGTAAGGTAGCGAAAACGAAAAGTACTTCTCAAAAGACTTAACAAACACATAAGACACAACAAAATCATACCTGACACAAATACGGCTTCAAAGAACGACACTCCACACTACACCCACTGACAAAACTCATAGAAAATACTGTTCTCAATTTCAACAGACGAATCCATACCGGACTGGTGTTACTCGACTTCGAGAAGGCGTTTGACACCATCTGGATGGACGGACTTATACATAAACTTATCCAACTAAACTTTCCACCGTACATAACGAGAACTTTACACTCATACCTCTCAGACCACTATACAAGTTCACTATACAAGTAGACAACTTCACTATACAAGTAGACAACGGACTTTCGACGGTTAAACAAGTGACGGCGGGAGTACCGCAGGGCTCAATCCTGGGACCGTCACTGTTTAACGTCTACATTCACGACATACCCACTGACACCGACACAACGTTACTGACGTTTGCTGACGACACTGCCTTATACAAATCATCACGCTCACCTACACTACTGACTACAAAGATACAGACACACATAGACAAACTAACTGAATATACTGACAAATGGCAAATTAAAATCAATCCGCAAAAGACGGAGGCTATGCCACGACTAGACTGACTGACTTGGACAAAATTAAAGTATTGGACTGTGAAGTTGAGTGGTCCAAGGATGTCAAATATCTTGGTGTGACCCTGGACCATAGACTCAGCTTCACAAAACATGTTAATACAAAAATTGGACAGGCTTACGGGATGTTAAATCTACTGAGACCTCTCTTGAACCACAACAGCCCGCTAAGCGTGAAGAACAAGAGAACACTTTACTTGACACTAATAAGACCGATACTGACATACGCCGCTCCGGCATGGAACGCGACGACTAAGACTAACTTACGAAAACTACAGACATTACAAAATAAGACACTACGACTCGTACTCAACAAAATAAGGGACCCACTGACTAGACATCACTACTCTTCAAAATACATACACAAACAGACTGACGTACCGACAATACTCGACTATATAAAAAAGCTCACTGAGAATTTTTATCTAAAATGTGGGGATCATCCTAATATTAACATCGCGGGCCTCGGCCAATACACAAGAGACGATATTTGGTATGGCAATCACGCCATGCCAAAATATATACTGATCGACCCATAGCAGTAAATGAAACTTGGCTCGACGCAAATATTCTCCCTTAAAGTGAATAAATCTTTTATTTTCTTTTTCTCCTTTTTGAGTTATTATGTGTTATTATAAATAGTGCTAAGTGATTTTTTTTGGGGAATAAATTTTTTTTCCTCTTTTTTGTCACAGAATTATGTCACAACTTGTATATCTGAAATATTTATTATTGTATTGATAGAACAAATATGAAGGATGATATACCTACGGGTAAAAATCCGAAATGAGAAATATTATGTACACATATATATTCAACTAGCAGGCCCGACAGACCTCGTCCTGTCAAAAAAAATTGTAATGTGGCGGTGTTTTGTGCCTACCTTTTTTCTATTCTTCGCAAAAAATTATTCTGAACAGAACCGTCACCCTGGTAATAATTCGCTGTGAATTAAAAATGATTAAATAAAACACTATAGGCATTTAAAGTTCATTTTCATTGTAGTGCTTTGTGATAAACGATGTTTTTTGTTTGATACCTGGTGCATAGACAAACAAATCTGATGGTTTTCCAATACGGGAACAAACAACATACAATTTTCCATGTGAGAAACATGGGTTTTCTAAATTAATACCACAAACACTTAATGATACCATAAACGCACTGGAAACGCATTGGGATGCATGGTGCGAGAACATCTTCTGCTTTATACTATCCTTTGATCGATATTTCGCAACATTATAATTGCCGATCCAACCTTTAATTGAAGATTGTGAGGCGACAATCCTAGCAAATCCAGCGAGTTTAAAAACTCCGGTGGATCGTCTTGGTTAGTTGCCGAATCAACTGATTGGCCTGTAATTTGTTCTTGAATTTTGAAATTTAATTATTTTACATTAATGTTTTTCGCGGCCAATATAGCTTGATTAATAGAATAGAAATTTCTTTGATTAATAGAAAGATATTTCTATGTTTATATAAATATATTCAAAATTAGATTATCAAAAACTACACAAAATGTCATGACATAGATCATTGTTTTTTTTACAAATTGCGTTGCCTACTCGATTAAAGAAGAAAAGAGCTGTTTTTAGAGTTTTCCCGGCAATTATTCGTTTTTTTTCTCGCCGTAACAACCATCCTTGGACTTCAACGAACATTTTAAAAAAAGAATTGGCCAAATTGGTCCAGGCGTTGTTGAGTTATGCGCTTACCAACACATTTTGCGATCCATTTTTATATATAAGATGAAATATATTTATTTATTATTATTATTATTATCATTACATTGCATTATTTTCGGGTTCTGAAAATAAATTTAATTTGATTGTAGACGTATAATTAATAGAAACTACCATCGAATCAAATTTCAATTTCTCAATTACAAATAGCACATTTTAAAAATATTATTTGATGCATTATATATATTATTAACAATTTAAATTATATGAATTAATTAGTTAGATGTAAAATTACTATTGAGAAGTTTAGTAGTTATTTAAATCATGGTAAGTTAAGTAATAAAATAATCGAGAAAAAAAATGCTTTATAAGAATGCTTATCGCTAATAAAATAACAGAATGAAACCTTTTTGATAAATTGTATTAACATGTGAATGACATGTTAGACGTATAAAAGCAGAAATCTAAGTGTTCATGTTTTGATCATCAACGGATCGTTTCAGAGATTCCGATATCGACGCTGTTTGAGTCAAAGTCTTATCCTCTATTTTTAAAACCTGTTGTTAATTTTTTTTAACTTGACTTGATTTTATGATATCCTTGATGTACCTTCTTACCAGCAAACAGTAGAACTCCAATTATCCGAATTAAAGGAGACCGGGACCGATTCGGATAATCAAATATTCGGAGTTTTTTTTTTAAATTGCCATTGGAGAGAAAAAAAGTTACGTTTTGATATTGCACTATTTTTTTATTGAATTAAATGAAAGAAACATGATATTTTCACATGTTTTAAATATAAATAAAATGTACTTATGTACAAGTTTAGAAATAAAAATCATTGTTTTTTAAACATCTCCGTCAAATAAAAAAAAACAATGTGTCTACACTGGCTTCGCTGGTGGAAGAATAATAGCGCACTAAGACTTTTTCTGGACAATTTTTTTTTCTGAAAGTGATTCGGATAATCGGCGATTCGGATATTCGGAGTTCGGATAATTGGAGTTCGGATTATTAGAGTTCGGATAATTGGAGTTCTACTGTAGCTGAACTGTTATAGCTAATGATAGGGCTATAGTTTTTCTAAAGTTTCTGCCTCTATGAACAATAGTGACGCCTGACTGAAGTCCTATTTGCATAAAAATAAATATATAACATATAAACTCAAAATATATTTAGACAAAAAGATTGTATATTTGTTTTGCGCATTACATACGTTAAAGAATATCACAATATGGAAATGTAAAACGACAACACAGCTAGCCATTACAAGTCGCCCTCAAGTGGCATTTTTTATTTCAAGTTTTTAGATCAGAAGGGAGTGTCCGTTTCCAACGTCCATCGTGGCGAACACAACGCTGCTGGCAGCATGTATGTAGTGCTCGCCCAGATATATAAGATTCTTTTGTTGTCGGACAATACTTCATATCAGATTATCCCCGGGGTCGATCAATCCCACGCGCGTTCGCGTTTCTCAAAATGCCGCGCCGCGGGTCGCGTGATTTATGGGACGCGCTAGATTAATGGTACGGAAGGAAATTATGATGGCTCCAGAAGTTAATATAAAAATTGTATGTACGCCTCTTGTTCGTATTACCGCCGACCATTTCGTTCGCTTTTTTTTAATAATGCTCGAGTGGCACCTCTCCCGTTAACGCGAGATCTGAGGTGCGAACTGCCGTACTATGTGATTGTGTCAAAACGTAACGCATCGATGTGCTCGATTGAAATATCGTTTGAAAAATCAGAAAAATAAGTTAATTTTTGTAATTTATTTAACATCTCGCTGATTAACTGATTAGTTGCTTCAAATAATACATCTGACACACAAAAGGTTTTTTTTTACTTTTTTATGGGCCTCCGAGAACGCCAGACCTGCCATTTTTCAATACAAATAAAATGTTTTATGAACCACTTCAAATGGACGCTTCGTTCTCAAAATAATTGAATCACTATTTTTGGCACTTTTTGTCTCGTATCTTTGAAACAGCCGGACTTGCCTTTGTCAAAAACTAATCAACAGGTCTCCTTATCAATAGAAATCGATTTTTTTTAATCAATCATTCAAATTGGTTGATTGGTGTTCTCGAAATTGTCGACGAAAAATTTTATTCACACACATACACATATGCATATATCATTTTTTTCCAAGATATGCCGAAATGTTCAGAAACCTTTGAAAAGTAAAGATATATCAATTGCCCCAAGCCTCAATGCAAGTTTCTGGAACTTCCCGTATTGTAATTGAAACTTTTAAGGGCATCAAACATGGTTAGGAATTAAAGGAAATAGATTGTGAAAGTTTAGATTTCTTTGAAAATTCCTATTATTTTTAACATTACTGAAAATTTTGAATTTTTCGAATAAATCGATTTTTTTTGTAAATTTTCAAAATTTTTGAATATTTTGAAACTCATTCAAGGGAGAATACAATCGTCATAGAGTGTAAAAATTTGTAAAGAATAGATTGGAACTGTGGAATGACACAATAAAGTTAAAAGTCTCATTTTTAACTAATCAAATATTATTATTTACAGATTGGAGATTATATATTATTTATAATTTATGAACGTTAGCAACATTAGTAATTAGATTAGTTAATTAAGTATAATAGTAAATTACAACGTCAATAAAACAATAAAATAAAGATTCGGCCAATCTATACTGTCCATAAATGTAATTTGTCAGGATATTTATTTGGCTATATTTGTGAGATTTAAACGTTATAAAAGTTGATACGAAACCGTTGAAAATGTACTTATTATAAACAGTTGTACTTATTTTTAAAATCTCTATAAAATATCTGATAGCATTTCAATGGTGTCCACTTTGTCTAAGTAAAAAATGATGCCTTTAAAAAAAATATATTTTAGATATTTGTGCGAAAACTATCAAACCAAGTGAAAGTTTTTCAATACAAATGTTTATAATTAAACATCTTTATATATAAGTAATGAAACAAATTGATTATTAAATTTGTAATAAAACAAATTTATTATAAAAATAGAGGCTTTATTTATTTTAACGTCAATAAAATAATAAAATAAAGATTCGGCCAATCTATACTGTCCATAAATGTAATTTGTCAGGATGTTTATTATTTGGCTATATTTGTGAGATTTAAATGTTAAAAAAGTTGGTATGAAACCGTTGAAAATGTACTCATTATAAACAGTTGTACTTATTATTAAAATCTCTATAAAATATCTGATAACTTTTCAATGGCGTCTTTGTCTAAGTAAAAAATGATGCCTTTTAAAAAAAATATTTTAGATATTTTTGCGAAAACTATCAACCCAAATGAAAGTTTTTCAATACAAATGTTTATTATTAAACATCTTTTGTATATAAGTATTGAAACAAATTGATTATAAAATTTGTAATAAAACAAATTTAATATAAAAATGGAGGCTTTATTTATTTGAGAGAGGAAATTCATACTATTAGCGAAATGTATTACTGTGTGCATATTTATCAAGTACAATATTGTATTCTAGTATTTAGCTATTATAATATTAACTAATTTTGTAATAGCTAAAGTATGTCATGAGTTTATGACTTAATCATTTATATAAAACATTAGAATGTTTTATCGAAGATAAAATGTGTGATTTTGTTGTTTGAGATCGAAATACAATTATATTGTGTTCTCAACATTTAGCTAATAGTTAGGTAATAATATCGAATCTTAAAAAAATGAGTTAAAAATATCTACTATTTTCACTTCAAAACCATATATTTTCGATTTTATACGACTACTTATCCTTCGAGAAGTTAAAATTGTTTATTCCAAAATATGATTTGAATTTTCAAAAACAAATGCTAATCATTAACACATTTGAATGTAAAAAAAACAAATTTATTTAAATAATAGATAATATTAACAGAAAAATAAAAAATAATTCACTTCAGTTTTTGCGAGTGACAATAAAAAATAACATCGAATGATAAACTAGTGGGGCGCATGGCATCGTGCCTTAAGGCAAATTGCTGGAACTTTACGCACCAAAAATTATTTCTCTTAAAACAGATTAAGATTTTTGAAAAAAAAAATACTCTGAAAAAATTAGATTTTTGAGAAACTATAATTTTGACAAAAATTTACTTCTTTTTGAAAAAAAAAAGACTTTTTGAAGAAAAAATTATTTTGAACTATTTTGGATATTCTGAACTTTTTTTTTTCAAAGCAATCGTACTGCTTTAACTGCATAGAGACGAAATATTGAAGGGCGTAAGCGCCGCGTTGCCGTTTAACGGATAAAGATTGGTACGGAACCCATAGGAATGTAAACAAAATTTATACTCATACCTAAAATCTCTATAAAATATCTGATAATTTGATGTGCATATGTGTAATGGTCTGATAAAAAATTAAAAGATTGCTTTATGAAATAGCAAAAAAATGACACATTAGCATTAGATTTGTGAGTGGATTTAATAATTCAAAATTATTGTTGTTCAGAATAATTATTGAAAAATACCTATGAAAATCATTAATATAATCATTATGTAAGTCTTTACTTTAATGAAATCTCTTTGATTTTATACTTTCAGATGATTTTTTTCAGAGATAGAGTGGTCATCGCAAAACTAGTTTTTCGAAAGGTGCTTCCGGAAATCTGCTATAATTTTTTTTTAAATGAATATGATTGATTACAATTATTTGCAAAATATAACTGAAATGTTTTTATATGTGAATATATTTTTGTATCGATAGGTTGATTAGTGTTCTCAGAAAAAAATATCAAAAGTTTATTTTTTTGGCCTTCTAGCTGTAGATAACTCTTTAAACTAACCAAATGCTACTAATGAAATTAATGAAAATAAGTTATATTAGTCTTTAATAATAAAATCATGACTATCTGAGATAATATTGAATGACTTAATCAAAATAAACAATTCACTATGTCATTAAAATCAATTTGTATTGACAATAATGCGTAGTAGAGGAAATATATCAATTCAAATGTTTCCAGAAGTCTATGTAATTGGCCATGTGCAAAGTTATATTAAACTATGTCAAAGCAATAAAATAATCCCGATCAATAATAATTTCCCATATTAATTTACTTGTTTCTAAAGCCATCGATACGAAAAATTTAAAGTTTGGATAAAACTATCACCTTAATTGGAGCCATTGCAAGAAGGATTTTTATGAGTCTTTTCAAAAAGGTGCAATAACAAAAAATCGTAAAAGCTGTGCTCTTATTTGCTTTTTTATATTATCAAATTTTATATTAACAAAATTTGAAGAATGGTTGCTGCTAATACAGTAAATGAAAAAACGACTCATGCAAAAAAACAATTTTAGTATGAGCTATAGCTAAAATATTATATTAGTTTATAAAGTTTACTCGAGATGACGCAATATTTATCAATAAATTACAGAACATTTTATTAATATAACTGCATCAACAGCTATTACACTTTGTTTTATTAATAGTTTACACTTCAATCCCATCGAAAGCTCTATTCTTTGTTGGTGTACTATAGAGCAGCAACACACATTTTCATGTTTCCACTTGGTACATTTAATTGTAATTTGATATACATAAATTTGGTGACACACCGATTCATGGAATTCAAATTCTATTAAAATAGTTTCAAATTATTTTTTTTTATTACCTAATACGTTTAAACAGCAATTTGATATTTAATTAAAGTCAAATTTAAATGCTAATGTCTCATATGTCTCAAATAATTGATTAAACGGCTACCAGGCCCATTGTCATACGATATGATGATACGTTTAACATTTCAAACAAACTCACATGAGTGTATTGTTAGCGAACAATAGAAATATGATATGCAAATACTGAAATATATGCAATTATTCAAATCAATTTCTAAAGCTCATTCAATCTGTTTCACGATAAATTACGGATCATTTATTTATAATTTGGCATTAACGTATTGCACTAAATACATTATCTGAACAAAACTTTAACCCCTATAGTAAAACACAATAATAATTCGACTACTTAAATAGTTCAAAATACTAATTTATGATATTGATGGTGCCAGAAAAATAAGTGTCCATAATAAAGGCCACAATTAAAACTTTTTAGTTTGTATGCGCTATTCTCCCATGCAAAAATGACAACATATGTACCTAAAATTATTTTATTCGATAAATTCTTAGATTGTATACTGTGTGACATAAACCAACTATATATATTATTGAACCAACAAAATGATGAACTATTGATATAAGCAAAATATTGTTGTATATTTTAAAAGAGAGCTCGCCCGTAGATAAGCGGTTAAGAGCGACGGGACTTGTTTCAGAGGTCCCGGGTTCGATGCCCACTTTGAGCAGCCTGTTGTCAGGCAACATTGACAACGATTTTTACTTGGAAATATAGATTGCAGTATGTTTCCAAGTGAAAATAGCCCTCACCCGGCATTGTTGCACCATACTTGCCCTATTACAGAGATTGTAATAAAAATTTATCATACAGAGATGTGATAACTGTTTGAGTTGCCATCTGTAATAAATCAAACGTAGTTTGGAAGATCTTAATCACAATAGCTCATAGAACCCATAAGTTCTGATCGCTGTTCAAATAAAATTTAAAAAAATATTTTAAAAGTAAGGGCGGTAAAAATTTATATGCTTTTTTGCAAGTTCAACAAAATTCCCGATGTGTGTAATTAATATAAATATTGGAACCACAAAATGGTGAGCTCTTAAAATAAGCAAAATATTTTTATATATATTTAAAGGAAAAGGCGTGAAGTGGAATCTTGCTTTTGCACAAGTTTAACAAACGTTCCGATGTGCATAAATAATATTAATCATTGAGAGTAGAATTTTAGCAATTTCTAAAATTGACAGAATCGAAGTTTGAAATGCTAACGGAAAATTTTCCAAATTTAACGTGTTTTTATGGGCTTCTATATATAGATCTATAATATTTTAGTATATTCTTTAAGACCATAAAACGTTTATTTTGTAACGTTTCAACAACTAATTACGGATAATCTGCTCGGATGATCTTATTCAAAATTCCAATTTTTATCTCATCTAATTAAGTGAAATTTAAAAGGTTAAGTAAACATATAATTAGCTGTTCTGGCAAAGCTCAAAAGTAGGAGTTGTCGGCATATATCTATATTCGATTATTATATAATATTCACATCCTTATGCGTAAAAATTATGCACAGACAACAAAATAGTTAACTGTTTATAAAAATTTTTAATCCTAGTCAACCATTAATTTTTTGATCTATAAAATTGCATTGAAAACCCTATTATCAATAAAATTAAATAGTAAATAATTTCAGTCAAAAATTACTTTTAATCACTCAAAATATTCTGTTAGAACTCGTTGGTCGAGCGAATAGTTTTTATATAAAAACGCGAAACTCGTGACAATTATGGATAAACAATGCCGTCAAGGAATTTATTAACACTTAAAAAAATTAAGAAAGACAAATGCCGCCCAAGTACCAGATGAAATGTACAAAACACTGCTGCAAATCGATAGCCGCTATTCGCTTCCCATTGAAATAAATTTTACATCGTTATTTGCAAAAGTTACGCACAAACAACAAATAATTAACATTTTATATTGTTTTTTATTCTCGGTCAACTGATATTTCTTGATCTACTAAATGAGCGAATGGTTTATACATAAAAGCTTGAAACCGATTTTTGGCAAAAATATTATTCAAAAACCGGCTATCCAGAATGTCAGTTTTTGTATAAACCTAGCTAAAAAGGCGGTGAAATAAAAAAACAACCCAATTTCAAAGGGCATGTTATGATCACAAATTATCTTTTCAACGCAAGTAAATAAGTGCTTCTAGTAATTCTCAGCTATATTCCGAGACTAATTGTTTACGCGATTACATGTATTTTTGCCGTTTGACTTAATTTTCATATGAATTATGAGATAATCCACCCAAACATGTCACGCAACCAAATGTCAGAGACGTAAGCCACCTGGCATGCTATTAAAACGGCGAAGTTATTAAAACAAATTTTCGATGTTCAGAACATGTTCGTATGTATATGACATGTTTGTAGAATTTCAGAAAATAGAGCAATTATATGCAGTTATTATAGAGTTTGCTAATAATTAGCAAATCCTATCTTTGCGTGGGTTATGCATTCGAGGCAGAGATTAGCTGCTATCAGGTTCAACATTACAAGGTGAACTTGGAGATCGGGACCGGTAACGTCATAATGGACTGTTAAGTTCGTGTTGGCGCATTCTTTTTGAGAGAAATTGTGAAGTTTTGAAATTGTGAAGTATGCGCCAACACGAACTTAACAGTCTTAACAGGAAACAGAAAAACCATGATCACCGAACATGTCTCCAACTTTAAACATTCTTTTAATTTCACCAATCCAAGAATTATTCATCGAGAAGCCAAACACTTTACGCAGGAAGTTTTCTGAGAGTATTTTATACAAATATTACCTACTATAACAAACGTTTTGATTCGGCTTCTCTTTGCAAATTTACCGCGATGCTTCGAACAATTTTTCAATATGCGCAATACTTCCTAACATTTATTTTATGTTGTATATATATGTATGTATGCGTATATTTTGTGTATGTGTATATGTACATATATACATGTTTGTTTGTGGATATACATGTATGGGCATATATGTTGCATTTGTGTTGATATTGGATTTATACACATATGTTGTAATTGCATGTTTGCATGTGATGTTTTATGTAGTTATTTTTGTGTATGTGTATGCATTTGTTACAATTATTGTGTTGCGTATATATATACATATATATGTGTTTTTTAATTATTAATAACTTGTTTTTTAAACTTTATCTTTTTCAGTTAATATTTATACTTTTTCTTAATATAATTCTCTATTTCACAATTTTTTACATTGTTCTATCTTGGTTTTATTATGTTTCTATATTTTATTTTGATCCACATATTTCATTTTGATCCAACTTTGTTCAAACCGTCTGATTATGGATGACTACATATTTAAAAATTTTCTATGTTCCTTGCGCATGATCGCTGGAAAATTCTTCATAACTGTAACCCTTAAAATTCTCTCTATCCCGTTCTCTCATCCAATGACGATACAGTTTCCACTATTTTCCGCTGCAAACACGTAGGCCCACATTTACTTTGTTTACACATACGTAATTCTGTCTCCAAACTAACAAGATGTGTTTTGGAATAACCTTTTTTACAATAAAACATATATTTATTTTAATTTTTACAATTTTCATAACTTGA
>NW_020537965.1:0-22132 GCF_003426905.1 Ctenocephalides felis | reverse complement strand
TACAAACAATGACACTATTATGTAAACGAAATAGTTATTTTATATTTCATTTTTTTAACTTTTCATGATGTAATTTACCGTAGAAAATGAAAATTTTTATATATCGTCACGTTTCAATGCTTTCTGAACATTTTGACATACCTTTGGAACAATTTAGTATGTTTAGAGACAATTTTTTGTCCACAATTTTAAGAGCTCAGATCAACCGATTTGAATTCGATCATTCGATTTGTATTGACGGGGAGACATACTGATTGATATTTTTTGTTGTATACAATATTTTGCAGGAGGGTTACATTTCTCAAAGCGCCTGTTGCAAAGGCAATAATGGTCCTGAAACAGATAATTATACGTAAGTAATTGTTCCACATCATATATTTCATATAGTATACTATTACAAGTATACAATCCTGTTTCTATTGAGCAATTGTTCGCAGATACTATTCATCTATAAAATTGATACATGAACAGACTGACGTATCGACAGTACTTGACCAAATAAAGAAGCTCTCTGGAAGTTTTACCTCTAATGTAGGGATCACTTGAATGACAACATCCAGGACCTTGGCTAATATACATGCCAAACAATATACTGATCCCCCCATAGCTGTAATTAGAACATTTCTTATTTCGCTAAATACTAATATGGAATCGTTCAAGCATTACGTAAGCAGATTTATTACTATTATTTACCTCGCATCCCACTTGTCAACAAAAGTAAGCAAAGCTCTTACCCCCTACCCCATGCTTACGTAAACATTTTGCAATTAATGTAAAGAAATAAAAATATTCCTATGACGTAATCATCATCCAGACTCCCCTGCTCCCCATGCCAACCCAAAATAAGCAAATCAACAACCCCCGCCGCCCCCATATAGTGCTTACGTAATACTTGAATGGCCCCTATGTGATTGTTTTGAGAATGGTCAAAACTATTCTTTTTTTGTTGCTTAAATACAATACACCCATCTATAGTTGAAATTACTAAACCTTATGGTACAAGGAGATTGAAACGACAATGGCCTTTAGACTTAGTCTTAGATTAGGTCTAATATAATATTATTATAGTAATTGTTAAACTGAGAAGATCTCATCTTTTCTTAGGCATCGCTCTTACATTGTCATTTTAGCTCATAGGAATCTTTATGTATTTCTGATTGCTAAATAAAACGAGTTAAAAAAAAATTACAATACACTGTTTTCTATTTTTATGTCACATATATTAATGCTTGACGTAAAATACCTAACGAAGGAGTCCCTAGGGATAGACAAATTTGGTACCAATCCACCTTTATACAGTACATATATATTTTATATATTGAAATATATAACAAAGAAAAAAGAGTTACTTGGGCAACCAGTCTAGAATGCTAAAGTTATTAGATCATTGATTAGGTTTTTATTTATATATAATCCCCGGGGTTGGTTTAAGTTAAAGTTAGGCTTGGACTTGAACTTGAACAAGAGCAATTGTTCGCAAATGTTCTAGGTAAAAATATTACATGGACAATTTACTTCGATACTGTATTTGTGTCTGTTTGAACTCACTAGGCGAGCGAGAAATTGAGCTCGCGATCGCGAACGTCGTTGGACTCGGAACGCGTACAGCAATGACCGTGAAGAGGAGAGTTGCATAACTTTCAAAGTGAATCCCGAGGTCATAGTCCTCGAATCAGCGAACTCATTCTGGATTCATCGACTTTTGTGCGGCAGCGCGGCTACCGATTTAAATCGACATTTGTTGCTGCAATCCGCGAACATTTCTTATTATTATATCGTTGTTTTATTATTTTAGAGCTCTTATAATTTATGATGATGATAATTTTCATATTCTTTAATATAATGCTAATATGAATCATATAACGTATGGTAGTATCAATTGGTAAATCATGGGTGTTGATTATTTTACCTATGAATATTTATGTATATATTTATGTTTAGTATACCTATATAATATACGTTTTGCACGATTTCGATATTACACAGTTTTTGAAAATATTTTTTTTTAACAAAATTATTAATTTTACATTTACACGAAATTATAACGATAATTTGCTTATATCTATATATTATTAATTGTTTTAGTGTCAAATATTTTACTCTCAAAGCTCAACACTACAAAATGTATGTTACAGTTATGATAAAATAGATAAGATGGAAATTCCCCGTTTTATGATCAAAACTAATTTTCTTGTGTGTATAAGCCTGTTTGTTTGAAATACCAATTAATTTTATTTATAAGGCGTATTTTTATCTATAAAGAAAATACAATACTTAAAATATTTTTTCTTTATTTGTTTTATTATTGAATTAAATTAATATTCTTATAATTAATTAATCGTGTTTAATATTATTTATTTTTTGTTTAATGTGTTTGTTACACATTATATTAAAATCAGTCAAAAAGGGCTTTTTGATAATGATTTTCGTTTAACACGGTTTTTCCATATAAGAGTGAATTTTTTAAGTTACTCGGTTTTTTATGGTACGTATTTTCCGTATAAAGCGGGGTGTAAGTGCATTAAAAAGATTTTTATGTAGCTCTTTAATTATTTAGTAAAAACCGAAGTGAGTTATATTTTAATAGTTGAATCGATGCCTAAAAAGGTCTTATCATACTCCAAGAAAATATTAAGATTTTATTATTATATATTTCAAAATTTATATATTATTAGATATGAATTGTAAAGACGCCACTAAGATAATTTATAATTATCATATTTAAATATAGATTAGTAAGAAGCTTTCGTTGCGAATTTTGCATTCACATTTTGCTATATAGATATTTCATTTGATCTTAGTTGTACCAGAAATATTGAATTTTTTCATCAATTTTCGTTCTGAAAAACTGTAAAAGAGTTGGATGATTAAAAAATACTAGCGCTGCGTAGAGAACAATTATTCAATGACTCTACTATCACAACTCGCGAAGAGTAGATGGAGTCACTTTTATACAAGCCGAACGGTTCTCTACTATTAGTGCCAGTAAACTTACTTTTCTGAACTGCACTTTTTATGATAATTCTTTGAATTATCAATAGGGCGAAGGTATTCAAATATCCTAATTATACATCTATTTTGTTCCATTATGCACGTTTCCGAAGGCAGGGCCGGTCCTGCCTTGCATGCAGCATGCAAAAAATGCGGGCGCACGCCTTAGGGGGCGCCAACACGAGGTTCGGAAATAAAATTTATAATATATACATAGATAAGTAAACATAAATATATATATATATATATATATAAATATATATAATATATATATAGAATATATATATAAATATATATATATTTTCAATATAAAATTTAGAATACTTAATAAACAATCTAACTCAATACTATGTATATAGATACAGAGACACAAAAAGCATATTTAGTTTGCAATATGATATTAGTAGAAACAATTAACTGATTAATAACTCTGCAATTGTTGCTCTGCTTATTGCTTAATATACTTATTCAATATTTTCTTCTTATTAATAAAATTAATTATTGGGGCATTATTGACAAAATATTTCGAGCTGATTTAGTTGAAACGGAACTTGGTAAAAAAAATAGATCCAAATTTAATAGAGAAAAGTGAAAAATGGGTAGTCAGTGCTTAGAAAATTGCTTATTTATTTCGAGAAATTGAATTGTAACTTTTGTTTTTGTTGCAACTGTTTCTCATCTGATGAACTTTGAATGTTGAAGACGTGCGTGGTTAGGGTTATGGAAAATTGAGCAAATATGAAAAATTAAAGCAAAATTTACTTTGAAACAAAAATTGTTGATCATGGTCTTATAGAACATATTCAAATATAACGCGCCTACCACAAAACTTTTAATTTTAAAAATTCAGCAAGGTTTAAAAAAATGAGCAGTGCTTTTTTGGCGTAATTTAAAATTTGATTTTTTGCTGACGTTTTCTCAAAACGATGTGTCTTCAAAAATGCAAAAGCTATTCAATGTAACAATTTGGAAATAGTGGTAATTAGTTTTTGGCAAAGATCGGTCGTGTCGTTTCTTCGTAATTGATTGTTAAAATGTTGAACGAAACCTTGTAGGTAGTATGGCGATAGAGTTGTTGGTCTTAATGAACCTACTTAAATAGTAGAGACAAGTTGTTTAATTATAAAAATTCTATAAAATTAAACAAAAAATAAAAATTAATTAAAAATTAATTAATGTGTTATTTAAATCATTTGTCGAAAATAACTAACATGTCCAAATTGAATAATTTGCAATAGTTTATCACTTAGTAACATATAAGTACTTATAAATTAATACATTGATCTCTTATAAAGTCGATTATTTACACATGTCGGAAAGTTCATGCAATTTGCCTTAAAACAAAATGCCATTTACATCAGGTTCAATAGGTTTTTGGATAAATTTTGTGATAAAGAAATATTGCCTTGTTGATATTCAATATTTATATTTATTTGGATACAGGTTTAGACTCATTAGAGTAATAAACACTAATACCAAATTGCAACAACATTAAATCTAACAATAAAATTACGATATGAAAATAGGAATAATTAAAAAAAACACTTTCAATAATATGAGAGATTGCTTGAAACATAATATAATGTCCCGGATTTCAAATTGGTTAATGTCTTGAGATCTCTCTATTGGTAAGAAATCCTTTAGATATCTACTGCACAAAATTTGACTGTCAATTTTTTTATTTTATAATAGAAATTCGATAATGAAGATAAGTTTATACGTTTACATTACAAACACTGTCAAAGTCATTTTGAATCTCATGAGACGATTATAGCGTTCTTTGTTGAGTCGCTATCATCGGCTTCAATCAATATTTAGTATATTTGTATGAGTAATTTCTCCTTCATTTCTTTAATAATAAATTTCTTAGGAAATATAATAACTATTAAATTTAAACGAGCTAATAAATCGTTTTCAATCCAAGCATTGCACGGTGAGTCTATTGCACAAATTGTGCCAAAAAATTCAATAGTGTGAATAAGTGATGTGACGCAGCATAAATCAAAATTTAGAAAATGAGAAACATAAATCACGTTATTGCCTAATGTAAATAAGATATTTTGGTCAACGTTTAACGAAGCAACAATTAATTCAGAATGCAAATGTTCAAAAACTAAATTATTTCAGGAGCTCCACTAATCACATGATCGATTTTAAAGGATTTTTGGACCCCCAATCTATCTTGGTGATATTTAAAATTACCCCCTCCAAACATTACGTGTATTTTTAGTACCTAGAAATAAATTGTGTTTTTTTTTTTTTTTTTAATTTTTGATTATTTTTCATACACAGGCAAAAAATAAATGCACGTATTATCTTTCTAGATTTCTTCCTTCCCCACAAAATTCTAACTTTTACCAAACCCCTTCTCCACTTTAATCCTCACGTAATTACTGGACTCCCCCATTATATGCTTTTTCTTACTTGCATGATTTATTGAAACTACACACAAAAAATATTTTTTATTTCATTACTTTTATATCTTTTGGGTGGGAATTCAACTAATCTTTGATTATAAACAATTTTGTTATGCCAAGTTGTTCAATAGTTTGTTTCATATTGAAATTTAAAAAAAAACAAAATATATGTCACAATATTAGTCAATTAATTAAACTCTGTGTATTAAAAAGTATCATACAAAATATTTATAAATTTGAATTTTTTTATTTATAAGATCTTAATGTAGAATTTTTGAAGGAGCCAAAAAAGGTCACCGGATTCTATGGGTCATTTTAAGAAACATTCATTTTTCATCTATTTAAATATCATTCATAAAAATTTCATGTTTACTCGGTTGAGAATTTCATGAATCCTTTAAAATATTATTTATTTTATTGTTTTATTATTTATTTATTTATTTTTAACTTTTTGTGAAGAGAATTTACATTTTCATAAAAAAATAATGACCATATAGTTTTCAGCATTGTAAGTTATTCAGAGCAATTTGGCATGAATATTGGAAAATATGCGAATGTGTATGCATATTCGAGGAAATAAAGCTTTACGCCAACAATTTCTCGAAAACTGTTGCGACAATTTCAAGGAAATTGTAAACCAAGTTATTAAAACTGATTAATGACTCTTGCTTACTGGTTCAAAAATTATTCTTCTACGTTCAACAGAATTTAAAGGAAAGATAATAAGAGTCAAGTTAGTGAACATTTGATATAGAAATGCAGTAAAAATAAAGAAAAAAAATAGTTTGAAAAATTTGCTTTATTTGTCCAAAATACATACATTGATTTTTACAAAAAGATTTAAAATGTATACACCTATTCTAGGAATATCATTATACTATCTTAATATAATATTGTTTGTATATACTTCATTTGTTCATGATTAATTAATTATAAATATGAAAAGAGCTATTAAAAACATATCGCCAATTAAAAACATACTGCGCAAAATAAAGAAATATATTGAAATATAGTAGTATAATATAGAGATATGATTATTAGCCTGTGCTTTTTTCAGAAAACGGAAAATAACACAAATTTGATTAGCTTTAAGTAAAGATCGGTGAATAGTTACTAATTAGCAGGTAAATAAGTTATATCAAATTTCCTATAATTTAATGAATATTTTATAGTTTTTAATAAGTCTTTGCAAAATTCCGTGTTTAATTCATCTAATAAACAGGAACAGGGAAATGAATTGTTTTATTCGCTTTATATCAAAATATGTATGTAATAGAAGGTTTCAAATTTTAATTGAAGAAATTTAAAATAAATTTGAAACTGATAATGAATTTTAAGCTATTCTGAATCGAATAAGACTAATTTGGGAAAAATATGCGTGTGTATATATATGGCTGTATGTGTGTATGTGAGCCGATTTTTGACCTATGTCGACGTTTTCTCAAAAACGGCTGAAACGATTTCAAAAATTTAAAGGCCATTCAATGTAGCTATTAGCAAAATAGTGTAAAATTTTGCGTCTAAGTTTTAGCTTACCATCCTACATCGATTTCAAAAATTTAAAAACTTTTCGAAATATATTAGTTGGAAATTGGTTTGTAGTAAAGATTGGCCGGGCCGTCGTGTTCTTGCAGTCAACTGTTGGCGGTTTTTATGAAACTTTCTTTTGACGAAAGATATCATGGTTTTCTGATTCTGATCCAATTTTGGAAATTAAAAAACTGTTCGAAATATATTATTTGGAAATCGTGCTGATTAGTTTTGAACAAAGACGGGCCAGGCCGTTTCTTCGTAATTGATTGTTTAAAAAATTTTTAGACGATTTCAATGATACTTGGTATGGTGATAGAGTACCTGGTCTTAACAACAAAACAAACTAAATTATGAAGATTTATTTTATTAAATTATTCGAATCACTCATAAATTAATATATTGATTTATTATTGATTAAGTCGACTATCTACACATGTCGACAAGTTCATAAAACTTGCCTTAAGGCAAAATGCCACTCACAACGAATTATTGTTTCTTTTACAGCAATCTGTAGAAGTACTTCAATCTTGCCTCATCACCTTTATAGCAAATGTGAAATAAGTTCATAAAGTTGTAAAGTAAAAAGAAAAATAAATTATAATTGCCCATATTTATATATTTTGAAACAACGCGTCGAGATACAATTTATTGGCGTGAAATTTAACAGGCATAATATTAGCATTAATGATATGACAATTACTTCATGTTCACAAACCGTGTATTTATATTGGCTTAATTTAAGACAAAAATAAATCATTGATATAATAATAGTAGAGAACACTTGACTATAGCATTAGTAGAAATAGCATAGAACGCAATTCACCTTGTTTACAATAACAAACAACATATATGCATACATATTCAAAATAAATAAAAGACAAAACAGGTGCCAAATAATAAAAACAAATAAGCTGTTGTGCGAGGTATTGTTTTTCTATTTAAAAATACGAACTGAATCTTTGACAATGATCACCACTTTTTAAATAGCTTTGAAGTATCGTTGAATTTACGTAAAAAAAAGCTGGTTCAAAAACCCGAATGAAAATAAACAGGCTGTGAGTTTTATGATGGAACAATTTATTAGTCTACGCCATCATTGAAATAAATTAGAGGTGATTACAATGCGTCTTTCACAAGGCACAACTTTTCAACTTCTCTGAGTTAAATTTTAATTATCAAAAATTTTAAATTTTTAATTATTATTGAAATTTTTAAAATACTGGAGAGTTAAATGAAAATTGTTTTAAATGCAAAATTTAAATTATTTTATTCTATACTGAATAATTTAAGTATAATAGTTAAATTATTAGATTTTTGCATTTTTTAGAATTTGTCTTCCCCAACTTCTTCACATTATCAACACAAGTAGAATATTTTTCAATCATTCTAATCAGATGATCCATTCTCTTATTCTCTATTTTTGCTCCGTATCTCTGAAACGGCTGGACCTATCTACCTCAAATATATACATATTGTATTCTATTCATATAGAAATAAAACAACAAAGTAAATATAAAATTTTAAGTTTCTTCTCTTTTTTCGTCTTTGATAACAACGTGATGTAGAATAACTGCTATTTTTCTTTCTTTTAAATCTTACATATGAAAGTAGCTTTGGATAACCTAGAGGATTATAAAGAAAAATTGGATTATGAGGATATTTATAGGAGAATATTTGATTTACAAAAAAGAATGAATTAAATTCTTTATCTATTAAACAGTAATTCTGTCTAGAGCAAAACTCAAACTTCTACAGAATGTTTATGAATAAAATTAAATAAAAAAAGATAAGAGAAGTGGGTAAAAATTAACCACAACTAAATGTGGTGCCGATAAAAAATGCTTTGCATTGCAATAGATTGCAATTTGAAGTACAAAAAAATGTATAAAATTGAGATGCTTTTTGGTTTTTAATAAGTTTTAATTTTCACATTTTGAATCGTGCATTAGAAAATTTGAAAAATGTGTTTTTGGTTGAAAATTTTGAAAAAAACAGTCAATTTTCGATGCAAGGTGTATTTTTAAATATCATTATATGCCTAAGAACTGTAATCATAAGTTGTATTCTAATTTTTGAAAACATATTTATCACTATCCGTACTTGTTAACTTTCCGTAGGGTGAGTTGTAGTAATCGCAAAAAAATCGAAAATGAAATTTATTTATTTTTAATTTTTACCGCCTTCTGAACATTTTGGCATACCTTTGACAAAATGTGTGTGTGTACGCATGTAGTGTATATGTTATTCACACAATTAAACACAATTTTTCTTTCACGATATCGAGAGCACGGATCAACCGATTTGAATAATTTAAAAACTTTCCATTGGTATTGTTGAGGAGACGTTCTGATTTGTTTTAGCAGGTCCAGTAGGTTTGGAATATACGGGGTAAAAAGTGCCATGAATGGCAATTTTGAGAGAACGGAGCATCCGATATGATTGATTCAAAAAACATACCACATGTATTGATATAATGATGAATTGTTTAAATTTTTGGAAAGACAGGTCCAGCGGTTTTGGCGATACAGAGAAAATGCTAACATATACATATTTTTAATCAATACAATTTTTTTAAATAAAAATAATATAAGATCTCAAATGAGCTAACTACAACATATTTTGAAAATTGAGTAGAAAGACAACTTGTTTAATTTAAACGTACGTTGTCATATGCTGAAATTAATTCAATATTCTAAATAACAAAAACCAAAATCTTTCAGATTAATATTTTTTCGATTTATTTAGACGTTCATGCCCGGACGCCGAATTAATCGATTGGCTTCCGATCTGGACATTTCGAGCACTGTCAAAAAATTTGTTGATGTTGTATAGTAAAATAGGGGCAAACATATGAAAAGCATAACATAACATATTAGAACATAGCATAAAATATTATTTGAAATGTTAATTACTCTCTTTTAATTAGTTTTTAAAGTTCAAAAAACATTGGGGATAATGAAAACTTCAGATTTTGGTGCACATCAAAAAAGTCATGGAGTTTGTTAAACATACTTTCCGAAATGTTTGATGATACATAAAATTTTTAGCATTATAGAGAATATTTAGATAAATGAACATTTAAATAAATGGACTACTAATGTTTAAAAATGTTTTTTGAAATAAATGTTATACTACCACAAAATGATGATCAGCTAACACCAATTCTTCAGTACTACTAATCTAAAGATATTCAAATATATTGTATATGAATTTTTATATAATTATAATAATTATAATTGTATTTATAAGTGGATTATTTAATATAAATATCAATTATTTCCTATCTCTTGCGAAAGAAACAAATATCTCCATATTCTATAACAAATTGAAAGTAATCGATTAACGGATCAAACGAATGTTCAATGATTTTTTTTTTAATTTACATTTGTGAATTACAATCTGTCGTTATAAACAACATTCAGTAATTTTAATGGTTTATTAATTAAAGAAAAAAAGTCTAAAGGTCACTCAGTGGTGATCCGATTCGATGTTGGATATGTTTAGCTTATAGAATAGATGTAGTTCTGATGTGAAAAAATTAAATAAACCCTACAAGTAATTGTACATATTATAGGATTACTAAAGGATATCAAAAAGGAGCCGTTTTCATTCATGAAAATGAGGAACAATTTGGTTTTGTTCGGACATAATTCGAAAACAATGGCGAAGTGCGATTTAATCTGTATCGAATCAATGCGACTAGAATTAATTAAGCAAATCCATTATGATTGTGTGCCACTATAATAAAGGCAAATTGTTATGCATAAATAAATTCGCCGAATAGTGTCGCGTCATCGGCACGCGGTGTAAACATATCTGCCACCGGCAAGCGGTAAGCGGCAAACGGCAGCCGGTTAGCGGCGACCGCGCGTTCGCCGGCCCGAGTCGCGTCACCGTCGTTTACTCTGGAGCGTTGCCGCTGGAGCAGTGCCCCGAGCTGCCACTGTGTTTTGGATGCCGTCAAAAGAGGGGCCAAGCGCATGCAGTTTATTTCGAGAACCGCCGCAATGGAAATCAGCTATAAGCTTTTCAATACTCGCGCGTTCGACGCACCGCACTCGAACGCACTAACAAATCCTAAACAGGGTTGACTATTGGACTATTTATTATGGACATCGCATAAAAATTTATAAGTCATTATAGCTATTCAAAGGGCCAGCGGTGACGATATATGTTAGAGCGTGGGCTAGCACCAACTAGTCCCAGGTTCGCTGGATCAATTCCCGCTACCGCCAAGCCTGACATCAGGCAACTTTGATGTCGAATTTCCACTTGAGGTCATAGAGCTCAAATATAGCGTCAAGTGAAAATCGCCTCTCGTGGGTATAGTTGCACATATAATAAAGATGTCAGCAAATACTTCTAGTATAGATAATTAGTCCTTATACCTAGTAGACACGCCGCTGGGTGTTGCTACTATCTACTGGTTTATATTGTAAGATAATCTTTGTTAGCAATCTCTGCTTAATGTTAATGCTCATGTAAAACAGATTGCAGAATAAATTAAATAAAAAAAATTATAGCTATTCAAAAATAATACAAACTCAATTAATATTTTTACGAATGTTAAGATCAATCAAGTTACCTATTTCGATAGTTGGATTTCTTAAGGCATCCAACTATCGAAAGGTATTCGATAAGATCTTAAGGTATTCCGCAAGAAATTATTAGCAGTTCATACGGTTGGTGTTCGAACTTCTTCTTTTAACGCCGTATTTAAATGGGTAATCCAACGGTTAACATATATCAAGCAAACAACTATGTGACTATATTTAGTAAAAATCACTGCTAATTGTAAAAATGTGTTGTTTTGCTGTTATTCAAAAATCTGTAACCTGCTCCCTTTTACCCCATAGGCGGGTAAAAATGTCCAATGTCTTATTTTATTTATAAAGGGATTTTACAAAATAATAGCTTCATTATTATTCATATTTCATATTCATATATATTCAAGCAATGTGAATTATAAGATTTATAAGTGATTTTTTTACAGAGATAACACTGTGAATATACTTCATCTGGCATTTCGTTAGAAATATTCATCAGCAGTGTTAGAATAACTATTTATTTATCTTTTGCAAAATAGCCTTTTTTACCTCAATTTACTTTATTTGCTATTTCTTTATTTTTCACACCTTTATCAAGGTCAAGGTTTATTTGGTCATTCTTACCCTACCCATATGTAAGCTTTTATAGAGGTTATATAAAAAAAAGCTGTTGGATCTAACTTAACATTACATAACATAACATTGAATTAACAATTCATCTTATACAACAATTAAATAACGCATACATATAAATTAAATTAAGGTCTCGTAAACTAAACACAAGTGCTCACAATCAAAAAAACTAACAATGAAAGATAATACTTTTGTTATGGATTTTCAAACATTGCTCCCGAGAGCAGAAAAAAAGTAAGAATCATATGGTTACATATATTTTGCCCTCTACTTTCAAATACTGTTGGTAAAAAAAACTCTTAACTTTACTTGGTTTTGAGATATTGTTGGTGGAAATTTTCACCCAGGGACCTTAAAGCCCCGCTCCACCCTAAAGCATTTTTTTTTTCAATTTTTTGAACGTAATCCCTCTTTTTGTATTAGTTCTTTGTTTTGTGTGACATGGATTTGCATAACGCGGTGGTTTGTTGGAATGTACCCACCCCGTTATTCGGGGGTTACCTGAATTTCATATTGAAATTTCAATGCCTGATCGTTGTAGATGCTAAGCCCTGTCCTTAGGCGATTCCGCAGTTAGGTGTACTACGTGTAGTAAATAAGTGTCAGCGCACACACCACCAAACGTCTACCCATATAGCTCTTGTTTAGGGCCCCTACATAAAAGAAGCTATAACAGCCGGTGTTGTTGCTGCTACAGTTTCAGTACAAAAAACTCATAGTTTGATTACAATACAAAAATTACTTATAGTATATAGGACTCTGTAAATATAATAAACCGAAATCTACTGTATCACTAGAACAAGCAACTATAAAGCATTCCTCGAGTACTTGTCCATTTTCAATTGTGCTCTCATAAGGTGTTTGATATTCTATCGGGAACAGTGTCATCAAGACTAAACTGACAAAATGGTAAGTCATGTTTTCAATTATTATGCAATTATCATTATTATTTTTAATATGGAATACGGGTCTTATACTTAACATTGTTATGCTTTCTTGAAATCTTCCACACAATCTAATATCGGTCGTAAGAATCTACATAATTTGTGTTTTTTATACTGGTAATGAAATTAAAATGTGTAATAATTAGTTCCTCATATTTCATGAACAGTTTTGTAATATAAATGTTATGAAATCATATGCTCGTACAAGTGTGTAGAATTTTAAATTAACATTTATACAATCACAAAACAACGTGAATTTAGATCATAAGGTAATGTTATAATGTGCTACTATAGTTTTATATTCACATAATTGTAATGCTCAGTATATTGTATTCTTAATATGTGATTCTACAAAAATAAACAACAGATTTTATTCAACAATTATTGCTGCATGAATCTCATTAAATTGGAATTTTAAATGGGTAGATAGCTTCTGTCATCCCTTTCAGGTCACATTCCAAATATTTCTATATTTTACGAAATAATTAAAAAAGAATTTAATTTTTTATGAAAAAAGCACAAATCTTAATTCTATAACATTGTTAAGACTAACAATATCAATATTTCTGATCTTTGCCATACTTTTCAATCTGAAATAACATGTTCATACACAAAAGTGCGAATATTATAGGACGAATTAATACCAAAAACCTTGTTTAAACAGATTTTTTTTTTGGCTTATAGTTACTGATTTTCAGTTTTCCTATTTTTTCGATGATAAACAAAAATTCGGCAATTAGAGGATTAATTTAACAACCAATATTAAATTTAAAATCAAAGTAGAGGAAATAAGTTAGTTCGTGATTAAAGCTTTCAAATATATGAATATGCTAATAACTATAAACATTATTTATATAATATTAATAAATATTTATATAATATTAATAAATATTTACATCATTTAATAATTTTCTTTCAATGATATCATGGACAATCAATTATTTCGTATAAAATTCAATGGTAACGATTAAACTAGAATTACAAAACTTGATCTGTTGGTATGAAGTTTTAAAACGTAATTTTTACTCTATTTATGATCCTTCGAGTTTTTAATGTTGTTAGTTATATATATATATATATATATATATATATATATATATATATGAGTTGAATATTTATTCATTCATAGAAGATTCTTTCATAATTCAAAATTAACTTAATTTTTTTTAACTTACTAATACATGGTACCAGTTAATAATGACAAAATTAAGTTTAATCTAATTTATCCATATTAAGATTACACTATGTTAGAACTAATCTGTATGTGTATATAATTAGGATAATTTTAAAATAGTAGAAAAGGTGTTAAGGTTAAAGTGTTATGGTAGGAAAAGCACGGTTTTTGATAACAAACTTCAATCTTGGACTTAGAGTTAACTTAGATCGTGTTTAAAGCTAGTATTATTGTTTCTGGTTATATAGCGATTTTATAAAAATTAATCTGTCTGTTATTTTAAATTATGTTTTACTCAACATCACAAAATTTTATTATAGTTAAAACATAACATTTATTACCATCAATATTTAACAAATTATAAACGCTATTATAAAAACCTAGCATAAGCTGTAATTAAATAAATTTTATAGCGCATACATAAAGCTATATAAATTTCGATAAACATCCTGGCTTGAAATTTTATTTTGCAATAAAATTTAAATATCGAGAATTCTCGTTCAGACATAAATCGCTTGTATTTCACTACGCTAATAAAACTGGCATAAAATAAAAATAATCATTCTTTAATTGTTGCATGCAAATGGATCATCTGTTTTTTTTCTGTTGATATGTTTCATTTAATTCAAAAACTTTAGGCTTAAGCTGATATTTGATACGCGAGCGATAAGAGCAGTTCATTTAACTTCATTTATAAATAGAGGACTCAATGCAAAATTCAGTTGCACCTCTCGAATTTATTTTCGGACGGCTAGAACCGTCGAATTGTATTAATGGCTTATGCGGCCCAATAACAGACTAATCCTCGGCTTAGTAAAGGACTTTTATTTATAACGAACAGCGGCACATTTAATTTAATTTAATCCTTTTTCTTGTACTATTTGTAAACAATTTCCCGTTTTATCAGGAAATACTACATCAATTAAAATTAATCAGCTACATAATATTTCAAAATCGAATTTGAATCATGAAGGAAACGAGTTATGCATATGAAGGATATCAAACCGCAATGAAGGGAAAGCTTAACCTTTAATTTCAGTATTGGAAATAGTAAAATATTATAACTGTTATAAATTTTAAAAAATGTACGTTTTGAAAAAAAAAATTCAAAGAGAGAAACCGAAATTATGTATAAAATTTTCTCGGCACAATGTTTGTTATCGTACTTCTCCGAAACGGCTTTACCGATTTTTATCAAATTTTATATGGGTATTCAGTAGGTCTGAGACTCTATAGTAGCTCAAACTACTAATTATTTTTCAGATCCCTAAGTCTATTCGTCGGTTTTTTCTTTTGTTTTTTTTAATTTTATTGTTTCTTCTTTTTTTATAATGTGGAATCAAAAAATACATACATCCTTAAATCTTTACTTTTTTATTACCAACCCCTATTTTTATATTCATTTTAGTAATTTAATCTTTTTTTTATTGCGTATTCAGTCAATGAATATTTTTGACATAATTTTAGTTCAGATTTTTTAGAGTTTATGATAATATATAGTTTTACTTATATACCACATCTTCAAAACAGTTACTTATTTTTACACTAGAAATAATTTATAAGGCAAAAGAACGTTTGCCGGGCCAGCTAGTAACTCATTCAATATCAGAATACAAAAATATATAGAATAAATCAAGAAAAAAATATTTATTTGCTTTGAGTATCAAACTTTTTATTTTAATAATTAAAGCAATTTATTTAACAATAATTTTAATGGTAAATTTTAATGTGTACATATTATTTCAGCATTATAATGAAATTTAATTTTGTTTTTTCAAATCTCTGTTTAAAATCTAATATCTGCGGGATTTTGGAAACTTCTTTCTTATTTTCTTGGGAATTCATAAATATCAGAAGACCTTTATCATTTTTTATTAATTAAAATTTATTTATTAATTCTCTCATGAATATAACAAATTTTATATTGCAACATAAATTAATATTACAATTTGCCCATATAAATCCTTCTTTAATGTATGTGAAAATGATCAGGATGTATTGAAGCGTATCAAAAAAGTATAATTGATTTTTGATAGATTTCAATAAATTACCGCAAGGAATGTAAAGTATAACAATGTATACTACTATTGGCACTTAACAAGTTAAATGCAGTTTGTGTTCGAGTGCCAAAATAAATATTATTTGTATATAAATATAAATATATATATATATATATATATATATACGTGCAGTAACGCTATTAACCAAATACCTAAACAATTTATCAAACATGATGAAATTTCCAACAGAACAAATAAGCACGATACTAAATTTACTCACTACTATTTTAGCTGATAAATCATGTCTATCCAATTGAAATGCATATGCTTTGAGTGATCCTGAAGTTCTTTCAATTAATATTATACTACAAACCATGCTTTTTAACTTCCCGTAGGGCAAGTTATAGTAATCGCAAAAAAATCGAAAATGAAAATTTTTATATATCTTTACGTTTCAGAGGTTTCTGAACATTTTGGCATACCTTAGAAAAAATGGATGTATGTGTGTGTGTGTGTGTGTGTGTGTGTGTATGTGTGTGTGTATGTATGTATGTATGTATGTGTGTGTATGTATGTGCGGATACAAATTTTCGTCGACGATTTCGGGAACAAGAATCAACCGATTTGAATAATTCAAAAAACATTCGATCCGTATTGATAAGGAGACGTGCTGATTAGTTTTTGGAAAAGGCAGGTCAAGCCGTTCCGAAGATACGGGGCAAAAAGTTCCGAAAACGGTAACTCAGTTTTAAGAGAACGGAGCGTCCGATTTCAATAATTCAAAAAACATTTTATTTGTATTAACAAGATGAAGAATCGATACAACTTTCATGAAGGTAGGTCCAGCGGTTTCGGAGATATAGAGGAAAAAGTAAAAAAATGAGCCATTTGGCGGTCAAAAATGATCATTAGACATATGCACATCAAATTATCAGACATTTTATAGAGATTTTAACAATAAGTATACATTTTGTTAACATTCCTATCGGTTCCGTACCAATGCTTATGCGTTAGACAGCGACGCGGCGCTTACGCGCTTTATATTTTGTCCCTATGTAGTTGAAGCAGTACGATTGCTTTGAAAAAAAGTTCAGATCTTCCACAATATGTCAAAATAAAGAAAAAAATTTTTTATTTCAAAAAAAAAAAAATTTAAAAAAAAAAATTTTTTAAAAAAAAAATTTTTTTAAAAAAATTTTTTTTTTTCAAAAAAAACTAATTTTTTGTCCAATTTATAGTTCTCAAAAATCTATATTTTTCAAAGTAATTTTTTTTCAAAAATGTTAATCGTTTTAAAAAAAAAAAATAATTTTTGGTACGGGAAGTTCCAGCAATTTGCCTTAAGGCACGATGCCCTAATTGCCTTAAGACAGAATTCCACTTACAGCTAGTTTTCTTTATACTCACAATAGAATGAACTATGATTATTACTACATCATCCTAAAGCTGAAACTTTTGAGAAAGACTTTCTGCGCCAGCATATGATTCGTTTGAATCTTTTAAAATACATTTGGTCCAATTGACAATGAGTGAAAAGTTGATTCGTTTTTGATTTTGGGCTAATATATAAGTGTCCTAATCTTCTTTCCCAAAAGTGTACAAAATAAAAACTATGTTAACCTGTGATTGACAAATATACTCGTCATGGAGAAGTGGCAGAATTTTGTGTATTGACGAGTATATTTGTCATGTGTTTAAAACCGTAACTATCAAATTTAAATTAATTTTTTTTAATATTTTGAGGTTGTGACTGTATGAAATAAGAAGTTGTAAGTGGCATTTTACCACAAGCCAAGTTGCATGAACTTCCTGCATGAAATGTGGGAATAATATACTTGATCAAAAAGATTTAAAAAATATTTTTTACTGTTTATTTTAAAAATAGGACTGGTTAATATTAGGTTGGAAATTAAGTAAGTGCAGATTTTTGTTAGAAAATCGAAGACATTTTCTATGGAACTAGAAAACTCTATTTTGTAATGTATTGTCCATTTTGATCAATAACTTTTTGTCATCTTTCGAGCAGCATCATTATTCGACTTTCATAAAACTTCTGGTTTTTATTAGCAAAAAACTGAACCAGGTACAATTTGACACCATCAAGATAATTAAATTGCTTATCATTCAAAGTTTGAAACAATAAGTAATCTGAAGGTGCAAGGTCAGGATTTTATGGTGAATATGATAAAACATCCCAACCAAGATCTCATAATTTTTGCCGATTGACCAATGATATGTGATGTCAATGACTTAAGGAATCAACATTAACATTGTTTAATTTTGTTAGTTGTTTAATGTATGTAGATATCAGAATTGATCGTCCGGTTGGTAATAACGGATCAAAGTAGATAATTCCCTTTTAATCAACTTCAATTGGACGACCAGAGCGTTTTTCATCTTTGAGCGAAATGTCACCAGAACTGAATTTGGCAAACCAATTTTGACACTACCTTTTTTTAAGGCTTTGTCACAATTAACAACTCGACTTTATGCGAGCTTTTTACCTTTGCATAAATAAAAAAGTAAAATATGACAAGAAAAATGTAATTTGATCATCCATCTTTTAACGAACGCCAAACAAAAACTGCACAATCAATCAGAAAACTTATTTTTAAAGACTTAGACATCTAAATTGCCTACTATCTATCAACAAAAGGTTAGATTTACTTCTGGACTACGTCAGCAAACTTTAAAATTCAATTGTAATCGTCTAAGTTAAAAACCGCACTTACTTAGTTGCTAACTTTAATAATTTAGAATGCTTACTTCCTTGAATAACATCATAAATTAAATGGAAATGAAACCCTATGTGAAATTAATTTTAACTATATATTCACATCAACATTTGAAGATGAAAAACTCATTATAGGAACATAATGCAGTTAATTAAGGTTATTAAATTTTAGTTTTGTAATACCAGACTTTGAAAAATATTTAGATGACAGATATTGTTTTATATCAAAACTTTATTACTTCAAATTAATTTCACTGAATCATAAAACATTTAGTGCAATATCTATATATTTGCTTTTAACAGTTAGTTTTGCTAAATATCTTTATCGCAGGCGATTTAACAAAAGTCGTAAATAAAATGAGCGCAAGATCAGTCATATGTAACAACTGGCATCATCGCAACAGAAATCATGGTTCATAAAACGCGCGGATGCCATCAATCACATGTGGATCTTGCTTCACTCAAACCAAATTATTATCGATTTGCTTTCTACAATCTATCACAGTGATACACAACAATTTTTAAAAAAGGGACACTTTTAACATTGCATAGTTTCCACAAACATCATCCTACGATCTCCTAGGCATGTACCTTGAAGAAGTGTATGGGTAGATGATGTTTTGCTGTTTTTTATGTATGTAGCTTTGGATATCAGATTTCTGCTGTTATTTTATTGCTTTTATTACTTTTAACTATTTGCATACATAGATTATTTTAGAATTGGAATATAAAATTGCTCTGAATAAACCCTTTGAAATATTTGCGGATGTGAATTTTGTTCGAGAAGTCGTAATGTAATATTTTAGTTAAATTACAATAGGTAATGGATGGATTACTTTTTATAAAAATTTGTTTTTTTTTGTATTTTTTGAGTAATACTAAAACATGTTTAACATGTGTTCGATGAAAAATTTATAGTATTTGTACAATGAGTTTTTAATTTAAATTTAGAAGTATCATCATGACCAACGGTTTTACAGTTACCCTGTATGTTACAATAATTTATTAATTATAATAATTAATTTTACGCATTATTATGGCTTATTGAGTACTTGGTTAATGGTACATTCTAAAACGGATTTAAATATTGTTTAAAATAAAAATCACACATTACGCGCCGATTTATTTATGCTGGCTTAAAATTAACCCTTTCCACTCGCGAATTGCGATTATTAATATTTATTTTGCTGTCGGAGTAAAATATACAAGTATATAATAGTTGTTCTTATATTCAGACTTTATGGACCTTGATATTCTATTCTGACAAACTATGGACAGTTCAGATTTGGTAAAACTACTTTAATTTTACTCTGGTAAAATTACTTTATTAACTGCCCGTAGGGTAAGTTATAGTAATCGCAATTAATCGAAAGTGAACATTTTTATGTATTTTTACGTTTCAAAGCCTTCTGAAACATTTGAGCATACCTTAGAAAAAATGTAATTATGTGTGTGTGTGTTCGGATACAAATTTTGTCAAAAATTTCAAATACACGGATCAACCTATTTGAATAATTCAAAACACATCCGATTCCTATTCATGGTGATAAGGTAGTTACAGACTTTTCCAAGATACAGCGCAAGAAGGGCGAAAAAATGGTGATTCAACGGAGCGTCCGATTTGAATGATTCAAAAACATTTGATTTTTATTGATAAAATGAAGAAATTATACATTTTTGAGAAGGAATTTCTAGCAGTTTCGGAGACCCAATTTAATGTTTATTCGTTAGACTGCGACGCGGCGCTTACGCGATTTTATATTTCTAAAGCACCTACGCAGCGCGTTTGAAAATAGTTCAAAATTTTCAAGAAAAATTAAATATAGAAAATAAATTCAATTTTTTCAAAAAGTCTTTTTTCAAAAATTTCAAAATATAATTTTTCAAAGTGTTCAAAAAAATGTTAGAACTTTTTTTAAAAAAATAATTTCAGTACGAAAAGTTCCAGCAATTTGCCATAAGGCACAATGCATCACTTGTTTTAACTAAGTTTGACGATAAATATTTTATGATTTGCATGTAAGCAGTTTTCATTGATTTTGATATTTTCATCTAACAAAGGATTCGATGAAAAATTAACGGCCTAACATTTTTCACAAATCGAATCTGTCTGCATGGCAAACAGTGTCTCAAATGCATATCATCGACCGATCACACTTTACTTGGCAAAGTTTCAAAATGCTACATCCATAGTTAATAATAAAATTAATAGTTTTTAATCAATCAGCGTTTTTTATTAGCACATTATTTTTGTCGAATTTTGTATTAGATAATAAGTCGTCATTACGTTTCGTTTTATAAAATCCCGAAAATAATTTTATATCTATTTTCACTTTCAGACTGACGAGGCTCTACCAGCGGAACAAATGCCGGTGAGTGAATTGCAATACATCCGACTTATACAAGAACTAATATTTTCTGTTACCTATTTTTATATGCATATATATATATATATTATATATATATATTTCTAAGAAATGCAATCGTTTCGTTAAAAAAATTTACGCTTTTACACTTATAGTAAATTAATTTACTCTAAATTAGTATGATTTACGTTGATAGTCGTTTAAAAGAACAAAGTATGCGTTCTATGAGTCACATAATGGTGTATATATCTCAAATGATTAATAAAAATAATAAACTTTTGACTTCCCTTTAAATCCATATTATTTTTTACATTAGTTTACATTTTGTGCTATGTATGTAATGAAATTTGATTAATGCCTTAAGTAATTTTTATCGAAGATTTTCAACTTGCTTTATATGTTTTAATAAAAAATTCGTTACTTATAAAAGTTTTTTTTTTAATTTTTAATTTGTCAATTTATTTAAAAAATGTCTTTGATCAATGTTTATATCGTGTTAATAAATTGCGTAAATTACGAACGCAGGTAGAGTTTAATTAAAAATCTTGAGCCATTTATCATCTCAAAATAAACTTTAATTTTAGATTCAACGTCGGCTTCGTTTCTCAAATTCGCCAAGTCATAAGACGACATATTTGTTGCTTTTTATAAAATATAGTATTATCTGGAAATATTGTCTTGGCTTCTGTAGGAATACTTTGCAATAATCTTGTTCTAAAACTTTTAAACTTCTTACTTAAAAACAATGCACGATGTAAATTCGTTTCAATCAAAAAATGTAAAACGATTTCAT
>NW_020537964.1:0-28864 GCF_003426905.1 Ctenocephalides felis | reverse complement strand
GTTGAGGTCGAGAGAGATATGTAAATGAACGAATAAATAATGTGATGTATCTGACAAATGATAAACGACATTAAAACTATCCAGTTATGGAAAAACAGAGATTATGTTGCCATTTATGACACGAAGGCTTCACAGATATTGTACAATAAGGTACACAAGTTGATGCAGAAATATGATTGTTTCACATAAAAAATCTTACAATAATAACACATTTCTTTCGTATTATAAATCTTTTCCTCTTTAAGTACATATTGTATTTATTTATAAAAATACCAAAAGCATATATTTAGAGGGTATTGAATTTTTGAGTTTTATAGATACGATAAAATACCAAATCCGACTAAAAATGAATATACACATGGATTAAAAGATCCACTAAGATATATCAGAAACAAGTAAAGTTAGAAATTTTTTAACAACAATATTTGCAAGTAGAGGGAAAAAGATATATAACCAGCCATCACCTTGATTTTCAAGACTTTGCTATTGGGGATCAGTTGTCAGTTTTTTTTGGCTGTGAGCCACTGTTATTTAGTTCACAAGACCTTAATATATTTTTTAGTATATGTTATTTATTTGTTTTATTACATGTATTGTTAATTTTAAGTTATATTCAACAGTTTTTATATAACCACTATAAAAGTTTACACTTGGTAGGGTAAAAAGAACCAATTGAACCAGTGTAAAAAGGTTCCATTGGTTCTTTTTACCCTACCCAAGTGTAAACTTCAACAGAAAATATTTAATAAAAGTAAAATAAGCAAAAACAAGAAATTTTACAAGAGATAAATGATCTAATAGCTACTTAAACTCTGATGATGATGGTGATGATTTAGGCTCCATTCTTCTGATTTTCTCTCTTATCTCTGACAATGTATATCTAAACACTGTGAAGAATTACATCAATAGACGCAGTTCTTAGTTTACTCTCTTCAATATCATACTCAATTGATTTTATATCCTATGCAGATAAATTGATTTTGATATACTAGATCAAATAAATATAACTAAAAAAAAAGAAAAACAATTCTTGACCTTTGTAAAAATTGTGCCACCAAATTATAAATGTAGTCGTAACATTTGAAACTCAATATTCATATTAATTACCGATATAAACCAAACAACCATTAAGTAAATTTATATACTTATACTAAGATCTTACTTATATATTGATACTTCTTTTCTTTTCCAGAGAAGGTCTTAAATATCTCATTAGAAACTACGCATGCAGGTTGAGATCAGAAACTCCTCAATTTTAAGAAGCTTGAAGGCGACATAAAATTATCATCCTCATTGATTTTGTTGTATATAGGAAATAGATAATTTAATATTTTATTATTGTGAAATATATTCAAATAATAAATGAAATATTGGACCTAATATTGAAAAGCTGTGGACCCCATTGTGGATATGTCATGAACGACGGAGTTCGAAGAGCAAAGCCGGAAGATCTTGAAACTAATTTCATCTTCTACGTGCTTCACGGATTCTATTTCTCTAGCACCCCACAGCTAACTAATTGATAGTTGACATCTTTGTGTAATTTACTCATTCAACAAGCTCGGGTAATAGTTGTTTAAGTAATAATCAGCACACTGCCATTCGTGACGCCAATGGAATTAAATCTGCTGGAGTCATGTCTCGTGGAAACATTGTTACGAGTTATGGCTGGAGAGAGCGAACTAATAAAGTTTTTACTGCGAATTCTGATATATTATGAAATGGAGCTGTGGTAATGGATAAATAATTAGATGTGATATGTATTTATTACCACATGCAGGAGGAATGTTAATTTTTTGAATGGTGATATTAATTGCATCTATGCCTACATGTACAATATCCGTTTTATATGTTATTGAATTTTCAAGTCGTTTTAAAATATAAAATATTTGACATAGAGTAGAACGGGCACAAAGTCCAGTTTCACTTTGAGTAATTATATTGTGAAAACCAAACCAATAATATGACAACAAGTAACAAATATGAAACAAACAACTATCTGACTATGTTCAGTAACACTCCCATTCATCATGTAATAATGCGTTTTTATTCTGTATTTCAAAATTTGTTACCTAGTCCTTTTTACTCCATAAGGTAGGTTCAACGCCTTATTTTTAATTTTAGCGGGATTTGACATAATAATAGATATCTTATTCAACCAATGTGAAAATATAAATTTTATGGTTACATTTTTTGGAGATATAATACTATATTTAACTTTGATGTGGTATTTTGTCAGAAATATGCATCAGCACAGTTGGAATAACTATTTATTTATCTCTAGTAAAATTACTCGTTTTATTTAAATTTACTTTCTTATTTACTATTTTTTACTGCTTACATCCATTCAGGTTAAAGGTTTAGTTAGTACTTTTTATCCTACCTAGGTGTAAGCTCTTATAGAGATTATATAACAAAAACTGTTGAATCAAACACAAAATTAACAATATATCTTATGAAACAATTAAATAATGTGTACTTGAAAATTATGTTAGGACTTCGTAAACTAAACAACAGTACTCACAATCAAAAAAACTAACAACGAAGAAAAATACTTTTGTTATAAATTTTGATTGATGTTGATTTTTAAATATTTTTTATAATTCAAATATGTCTTATTTAAATTGAAAATATTCAAATGCCCAAATTGTATCTACTTTTCAAAATACTGTAATTCACGTTTCCCTGATTCGTTTCTTCCAGTATATTTAATTATTTATTCAAATACAGATAAACTTTACCATCTCTTTTTAAATTAACTACTTTAATTGGATGGGAAAGCAACTTAACTACCACAATTAATCTTACTAGTTCTCAAAAATAATTGCAAAAGCAAAAAAATTCTGTTTTCCGTAATTCATAAATAGATGGTTGTGCAAAGCGGCTAATTAAAACAGAGAATTTATATTAAGACCGAATGTTTTTCATAATTAAAGAAGGCACCCTTTTATATTTAGGGTTATGAACATTTTAGGACTAGAAAGCACTTTTCCGACCTGTTGAGGCTTTAACCCTTTATACGTTGTACATTATTTAATTAAAGCTTAATAGCAACTGTGAAGAATTAAAAATGTAATGCAATTTACAGTTTTATGTGTTCCTAAAATAACAAAGAAAAATGAAGAAGAGCAGATGTTTTTCCTTGTATACCGCGCGAAATAATAAAATAAGTACACATTTTCTTCTTTGTTTGTAAACCATTTTTTACACATATTGACATACCATAATCGACTTTGTATTATTTTTTTAAGTCAAAATTTATTTTGTCTTAGATATTCAGCATACAGCATAAACATAGTTGAAAGTTATAAACAGCTTGTAAAAGTATAAAGCATTTAATATAAAAATTAAATATGATAATGAATATAAATTATTTATTTGTTCTTAACAGACTAATTATCATAACAAATACTGAATCATTTCATATCGAGCAATTGGATATATAATTTTCTTAAGAAGTTTTTTGTAATTTGTATTTTATTTAGATTTGTTTGCTTCAATTAAATAATTATCTTGTTTATTTTGAATAGGTAAGTGCTATCAGTGTTTCTCAAGATTATCATTATAATGAGGCTTTTATATATTTCAAGAAATCATCAATTGGTTTTATTACAATTAACTAAATAAAAAGTAAAAAAAATATTATACTTATAAAAAACGATTAATTATTAATTACAATTATACAATCATTCAGTTAGTATTATAGTAGTTAGAGAGTAGTACTAATCACCGTATAGATCGAAAATATTATCTATATCTTTGAAAAATTGCCAAATTTAATTATTTATATTGCAATATCACATTATAGTGCATATTCTTATACCATATACTAGTATATAACTAAAAAAAATATTTGAAAATCATTTAGAAAATCTTATATAATGGAATAATTGCTTATTATATTTCAAGCAACAACAGCATACTATCCATACTTGCATCCAAACGTTTGAATTTATGAATAAAATTATATAAATAATTATAGTTACTTCATAAATTCTTGAAATATATATTAATCATTTATGAAATAGATAATGTAAACTGTGTTGCTTAATAATTGTTTAAAGTTCTTTTACTTAAAGTCGGTAAAGACAGAGAATCGTCGAATATAAAAACAAGTATCTTCTGAATCAAATTTATAAAACATGAACATCTCCGACTGGACTGTATTACAAAAGTCTCCTACAATAAACTTTACGACGGGCCATAAATTTGTCAGTCACAATGAAGTTTACAGCAGAGACTGTAAATTAGTATTTGGCAAGTGTAGTGCAGCGGGCAGAGGAGGGAAAAGGCGACTTGCAAACGCTGCAGAAACTTCAGTCCAGTCAACCCTGATGCTTCCCTCTGATAGATACATTTATCTGGTTCGATACTATTACCTGGCCGTTAATTTGCCTGATTGAGAACTAAGCAAAGTCAGGAAGGAACGGATTTCTGTCGGATATTGGTGGAGGAACTGACAAAAGGTTTTTTCGGTACCAGCATAAATCATTGATAAAAAGCAATTGCATGAGATGCAATGAGAAGTAATTTAAATGATTTTATAATCAAATGGCCGAAAATTTGCCTCAATTAAATAAGTTTTTTAAACTCTATCTACAATCAGAAGTACATAGAGATTTCTATGAACTAAATGGCAATATTTGAGAGCGATGTCTAAGAAAAGTCCAATGAGATCTCTCTGACAAATTCAATTAAGTGATGAGAAATATTTGTTTGTTTGGTCGGATTTTGAAATACCGAAGCCTTATATATATATCCAACAATTACAAGCCTTAAATATATCCAACATGGGCAAATAATGCAAACAGTATTAAATAGGTAACTACATTTCTATATGAATAATATTTAAGTGAAATTACATAATCTGACATAAATGTTACTTTTAAACGACTTTGGAATTGACAACACAAAATATTACCTAAATATGGTATTATTGTGCGATTTTAACGCTGCAAGTTAAGTCGCTGAAAGGTTAAAAGTATAAAGAATATAACATATATATTAATAGAGTTAAAAATTAATAAAAAAAATAGAGCTATAGAAAATTTGATCGTGACTCCTGCATGGTAAAAACCACAAATTCGAATCCTGTATCGGACAGCTTGATACAAAGCATTTGTGACATAAGCACTCACATAAAATTATATGTATAAAATTTAATTTCAAATGAAAATCGCCTTTCAGGGCATTGTTGCTATATATATGCAAACATCACTACTAAAAATATATCTAATATAATCTGAACAGAAAAAGATTGGTCAACAACTGGGTTCGAATAAAACTAGAAGAAGGACAAGGAAGGAGTACATCATAACAGCTCAAAGAACGGTCTGATTTCTGAACAAATGTACAAATACAAGTAAAATCCATAATAACAATAACGTTTTTATTAAAAATGGTTAAAAAATTATGAATCTCATAAAAATGTTAACAAAATTGCATGATTGCTAATATCGGTTTTACTAACAAGTCTAAAATATCGATAACGGCGGAAATGGACAGTCTCTTGCATGGATTTATTTAAAATCTTAGTGGACAAACATTCATTTCACAGTGTCAATTTAGGATTATAAAAAATTTGATGAAGGGAAAGCTCTAGGTTATAGGTAGTTCTAAGTTAGAACTTCTAACGATGTTAATATTGTTATAAAATGTTAAAGAAACTTAATATAATGTTGCGTAAAGAAATAAAATGAATATGCTAATAGTGCCATAGAAGTTGGATAATTGATGAAAAGATTTTGTTAAATAATACTAATAAGGAATTATTGATCATAAATATACAAAAATAGGGTATGCTTATCTAATATATGAATGATGCTTATATGAATTAGAATTCATAGACATTCGTTATGTTTTCAATAATTTAGTTAAATGGTTATAAGATAAATAATGCAAATTGTATGAATAATAAAAAACTCAGCAAGTGCAGAATAATTTCGAAAAGAGTATCAACCGCCCCAAGTGAAAAAAAGCTCATCGAGGTGACAAGCGGTCTCCTGATTTGCAACTTCTTGACATTTTCCCGTCCTATATATACAAACGCATTTCGGCGTTTCGTCAGATAAAGGGGGCGACCGTCTCGGGTGCGTTACCCTTTAGACCGGCCGCTTCCCATCTTACTAAATTACGTACGCGGTTAAGTGCCGCATCGAAGACTGGTGTAAAACGGCAGTATCGATACTTTGCTGAGAATATCTATAGTATCTACAGCAAATCTATAACCGATCATGTTGGGGATCAATTTGAAAATAGCCTGCAAAAATTCGCCTTGAAACCGATGCAATTAGTTAAGTCAGTATAATCAGCTTTGGGGACCTCTGATTGCTATTCAAATAAAAATAATAACAAAAACTGATATTTTGACCTAAATATTTATTACATTTACATACCAGAATATCTAAATCTTTATAAAAAATATTATAATAAAATGGTACATATTTAAAAAAAATTACATTGGCACAAAAGCACAAAAAGCTCAAATATATTGCGAATATTGCTTTTTTTTGCTTTTTCAAATTTGAAATAACTGAACTTAAAATATATCACGAGTATTTTTCACCATAGATACTTTGGTTGAATACTCTTCTCAGTAACTAGTATCGATAATTTGTCTCGATACTTCTACCACTAGCCGCAAGAAGCCCCCGACACAAAGAACAAGGAACAAGGGCGTTTAACCCCGATCTCTGTTAAAAGCGACCCGGTGGAAGTGACAGAAGCCTTGCATTACGTTACATAGTTCCCAAGAAACCCCAAGACTATTATTTCTGATGAGGAAAGAAACGACGGCCTTTGATTAGCCACGTCATAATGAAAGTCCTTATATGAGCTGACTCCATTAAAATTTGAAAGCTTGCGACAAAGAGCGATAAACCTTTCACAGTAAGTGATTGGTAATTTAACTAGCGCCGCTTTATTTTAGGTTTAGGCTCTGAAATGGCAAAGACAATGTGAATATTAAGCAATTATATTCTATTAATGAATCCGTGTACAGTAAAACCCTCTTTAACCAAACCAAAAACGTGTCAGTTGCGAGTAAGCGTATTATGCGGGTTAGGGACAATGTGATTTAAATTTTAAGTCATGAATGATGAGATTTACACTTTAAATTTTAATGTGAAGAAAATGGCGTAAAATGGCGTATTATGCAAAAATTTGCATAAAACGTTGATTTGTTGTTGAGTTTGTTCAGATGATTTTGGTTTTGTAATCGATCAAATCAAATTGATGAATTTGATGAAAACAAGTATTTTTCAATAAAAAAAAGCTTTGAAATAATATCACAGGCATATTACACCAAATAAATCGTATCCGAAAATGCGTTTTATGAAAAAGTAACGTAACGAATAGCAAGATGTGCGGTGAAACGCGTCCAGAATAAGAATATTGCGGACATATACATAAAGGAAAGCTTATATCTACACATTTTCCAATATTGCACATCAAATAGGTGTCCTAGATATGTTACGGTACTCATATGAAAGCATTTACCGCGATGACATCAGCAAAATAGAAGATTTAAAAATATATACCATTGCCCTTTGGACTGAGAAAGATCTGTTCCCGAGATGCGGAAGCAGTTTGAAATAATTCGGAAAAGGTAACATGTAATATGAATATTTTGATACAGGAGCTAGCATCGGTATTATGACATAAGCTCAGGTAAGTTTTGTCAGTCCATCCATAAATACTTCAATTTTTATCTACAATATATTTTTACTATATATTATATTAAATCGTATTTATGATAGAAAAAAGCAGATTATTTATGATTTGTACAAAAATTTTATGTATATATCCTTGTCAGAAACGCGGTTTCAAACCTGGATTTTTGTTCTTTCGAACCCACGTGCTTACCACAGAGCTACTAATCCCTTGCATGAACAATTTGAAGTGTTTTCTTTCCCCGGGCATGTAATTTTACATGCATGTTCGTAGTGTGGCAAGTTTTGTTCTGATGACAAAGTTGAAAACACAACAATATTTTTCCCAAGACTTAGCTTTATCATAATTAAGTTTAATCGAGCTAAAAGACAATTTCAAAATAGCAGAAGCGTCGACGAGAACTAAGGCCGTACACGTACAAGTATAACGAGTGCAATCAATACATGTCAGCGGATCTGACGTTGATGACAAGAAATAAATCAGTTCAAAGCAACGAAGACGACGCAGTAATTCACAAGGTTGCTTAGAAACACTTTTATGCAAACACATCATCTGGAGCAGTGTGTCCCAATCTTTTGTGAATCATACCGAACTTGACATTTCTCAAAAATGGATGGTTCCATTCGTAAATTTTAGTTTTCAAAACAGACTCTAAAGCTTTATTCAGCATTTTTTCAAAAACGTGTCTCTTTGTTCAATTTGTCACCCGTAACTAGTATTGCATTAAAATAACTCAGTGCCAAAGGGTTAAGTTCATGCTGAGTGCATTCTCAAATTGTCTATATCAGACCCACTATAATTTGTGGCACTACGTTGAGAAACACTGACCTAAATCAATTTTATTCCTTTCGATTTACTCAAAATTAGCAAATAATTTAATAATAAAATTGGCCGGCTCATCAAAAAACAGGTTTCCTTCAACATGGGTGCAATATTAGTAATGAAAGCCCAAGATTCAAATTTAGGACACAATCCTTAGGACACACACCTTAATCTGCCGACGATTCATATCTACTATGGTTGTCGCACTACTAGTTAGCGATTAGATAGTAGATTTATCACTAGTTTAACTGTTACTTAATTATTATAATGTATCAACAAATCTAATACAATACAAGGAAGCTGCATCAAAACATCCCATATTCCCATTGTTTCATCAAATCTAGCGTTTCCAGAATTATACATAAGTACGTGCGGAATCTCATTGCCATGTACAAACTATGTTCTCAGTATACGGGTATATTTGCTGCGATTCCAGAATTATAGAGTAAGCTACCACAATCCCTCTAAAACCCACTTTTATCAGTTGTGAGAACGTTTGCCTCTTGTTCTCTAACATCTGAAAAATATGAAATATCAAATGCCACATACAGATGTGTTCGTCTGCTTTCAAAGGTCACCGATACTAGGGAAAGGGTTAACGACGTGGAAGTATTCATGCTTCTTCTATTTCTCTCTTATTTTGACTTGGTAAGCTTTGATAAAGCGGAGCTTTTTGACATTAATGTCCGTATAATCCTATTTTATTTGACTGAGTGTGAAACTGTACGAAAAGACAACCTTTTTGTAATATAAATAAATGAATTATTCAAGAAATTCCTAAAAAAAATGACGCATGTTGAATTTATTTCTCAAAAACGGCTCTAACATTTTTATCTGAATTATTAAAGTTATACTAAAGTAAAATACCTAAAATTTATTGTGGAAAAGTTTTATATGCATATAACTAAAATATCAATTTAAATATCTAACGACTATAATAAACGTTACACTTTAGTGGTGGACCAACCCCCAATAAATTCCTTATACTAATGCCAATTCAAAAAATCCGAACGCCCCACTAGACAACCTGATATCATGCAGTAGTGATTAATTTACACTTAGAAATATAGGTCAAAAATATGTTTTCATTGAAGCATTGAAGTAAAAGTTTTGACATGTTAATAATAATGATAATATTAATAATTATAAGAGAAGGGAGTAACAAGGAATCGATGATATGTACTGCACCATAGCCGTGCCTTTGGGCACTATTTCTATTATATATATATATATATATATATATATATATATATATAATATAATGTACAAAGTTTCGTATCAAAATACGAAAATAAAAGCAAAACGATCATTGACTCGTATGATTCATCGGTTCGCAGCCAACGCCATAATACCGAAGCGTCAAATATAAACGGTACTCATGTCTACAACAAAAGCCTCTCCAAAATCCTAGCAATCCCCCGAACTGGGGTCCCTATACATATATTTGGCGAACTCCTAATATGATAAATAAGCCCGAGTCTACGACACTGGAATAATAAAGCAGAGTCGAGCAGGAATACTCAATTATCTTTGTGAAAGGGCCTGCTCAGAGAACGTATCCTGCTGTAATGATGCCAGGATGTTATTTGTAATGTAATACATTATGTGTTATAAAGATATTCATGATTTCATGTAAGTTTTTCGAGATGCAGAAATGAGTTATTCGGATTTCAAGAGAAAAACTTTCGCGAGTACCTATGTACATAGTTAATGAACTACAAATATTTTGTACATTTATAAATGCACATATGGTAAAAGTAATGGAAATACTCTTTTGGTTTTCCTAATTAATATTTAAGTTAATGTAATGGGCCAAAAATCGAAATTGAAAATTTTTACATTTCTCGACGTTTGGAAGGTTTCTGAACATTTTGGCATACCTCAGAAAAAATGCATGTGTGTGTGTATGTATGTATGGATACAAAGTCACGTTTTCGGGCGCACTAATCAACTGATTTGAATGGATCAAAAAACATTCGATTCCTATTGACAGGGAAATGAGCTGATTAGTTTTTGGCAAAGGCAGGTCCAGCAGTTAAGGAGATAAAGAGCAAAGAGTGCAGAAAATAGAGTCGAGATTTTGAGAGAAGGGAGCATCCGATTTGAATAAGTATTTATTTGAGAAGTATTTATTAATTTTTGGCAAAGGCAGACCCAGCCATTTCGAAGATACGGAGTTAAATGTGTGAAAAATTGCAGTTTTTGAGATAACTAAACGTCTGATTTAAATTATTCAAAGAACTTTCTGCTTGTCTTAACAAAATAATTGATTTTGGAAAAAAAATTTTTGTTTCAACTTTTTTTTTTCAAAAAAAAAAAAAAAATTTTGTATATCGAAAATAATTCAGATTTTATTTTTAATTCTGGCTATAGTTCTAATTTAAATAAATAATTTCAACTTTGCAATTCAGTTTATATAATTCTTATAAATATTAGAGAATGTTACAATATTAATAATAATCTATTTGAAAACATTCAGTATTCCTCGAACTTTTCGTTACGGTACGGGAAGTTCCAGCAATTTGCCATAAGGCACAATGCCGTACACCTCACTAGTTATGAAATTATTTTGATTGATAACCGAACGACTAAATTAACCATTTAACACTTTAATCTCTAATATTGTAAAGCGTCCTTAAATAGTCCCTTGAATCATTAATCCGCCTTTCTAAGAAATTAGGATTCTTGAACTCAACCTAACTAAATCACTGGTCAATACCTGATTGGATAAAAATGTAATAGGCAGTAGCTTGAAGCCCAAAATGAACTTCCAGAAAAATAATAAAAAAATATAAAAACTTGGTAAATTAGTAATATTTCAACACGCATTAAAATAATATCAACATTTAAACATCATTATAACTTGAACAAAAAAGTAACATATGAATCATCTATCAATCTTTAATACTGTATAATTTTATCTTAACAAACAAAATTTTAAGCTATATGGTCAAGATTTGAGAAGAAACTGAGAAGACTAGCAAAAGTAACGAGAGAAGAAAGTTGTAGAGTAAAGATCAATATATATCATAAACTAGATCAATATATATATATATATATATATATATATATATATATATATATATATATCATAAACTACATAGTGATTTAATTCATATATCTTATGGAACTGATAGATTATTTATAATTTATAGTCCGCTTAATATACAATTAATCATAGTGATCCTCACCACCATATATATTTTTTTAATGGTCCGATTTGATAATAGGTCTTTCGGCCTATTATCGAAGAAAGTGTACTATTTTAATAGAGTTCGGCAGCATCCTAGTTCCTAGTTCTTATAGTTCATTCACTTCTTTATATCCATAATAAATAAATTTGAGAGCACCGCACCCATTGTGTCATTTAATTCATCAAAGAGTCAAATTAAACAAAGGTAGTAGCAGCGCACAAGATGAATTTATTTTTAAAGTAAAGACATACCTTCAATAAATCCAATATTAAGTTTCAATAAATTTCACAATCTGTCGCATTGTTTACCCTTATATTGTATCAGAGAATACCGCTTCGTACCGTGATTTACCGCCGTGATAGTGGCGTGCGGTCTTCGAATGAGCGACCTTTCTTCGTGCTCGCAATAAATAAGAAGAAAAGCGACCAAAAAGGTTGTCCGGTAACCGATACGCGTCTTGTTCGCCGTGTTTACGTTACGCGCGTTTATTACCAGGGCGGAAGTCGCAGGAAAATTGAGACCGAGTGAAATACAACCAGACCAAGAGGTATGAACTCCATACTATGGAGTCAAAGTGTGGATACTGCTCAGTTCCAAGTTCCAACTATCCAGAACTTTTCAGCAGAATCAAAAACTAGAGCCAGAATTACATAAAAGCTCTATAAGGATCAAATTTCAATTCTGTTTCCAATTATTTTATAGTTTTGTTTGCCAGAAAACAAGCAAATACCGATACAAGCAATATAAAGATGTTAGATTGGTTACATATAGTAGTTTTTAATTCTGATGAATAACAGCTTGACAAGAATGGCACTTTTTTAAATCTACTTATAATTGTACGGTAATATATTTTCAATTTTTCTGTAACATCTCCTGTTTTTAACTTTTGGAAAACTACCACAATTAGTCGTTTCGGCTATGATTATCACAGAAATATCTAAGAGTTTCGTCTGCTATTTTTGGTATGGCTCTGACTCTTATATGTTATGTGCATAATTCAGACAGTTTTTGATGGTTTGTGATGAATATGTGTTCGAGCAATACCGAAAACCTATATCAAAATGTGTGAAGACAACGTATTTCAACAAATTTAATATTGATGCAATCAACATGAAACATGGGATTTCATATTGTGTGTCGAAGGTGAAAGAAATGCTATTATTTTAATACCACCGTAATTGGAGGTAAAAAACCGCAGAATCACCACCGTCATCACCAATCAGCATCAATGGAATAATTTTAGGCAGTACAAGCAAATAGTCAAAAGCCACGACCCCAATGCTCAGAGGTCTACATACGATCAGCTAAACGACCCCTATTCATGTTAATGATGATCAACCAAGAATATCAAAATTTGTGACCTACCATGTAGTGAATTGAGGGACCAATGATACAAGAAAAGACAGGAAATAATCATCAAATGATCATCAAATTAGGAAATTTAAAAAAAATCCATGGTTCGTAAATTCTATGAATAAAATTGAGATGAAAACTAGGAAGTTAGGCGAGAGAATCCACTAAGTCATCAGGACTTTGGAGGAGATATATCAAAAGAGGCGAGACGTCACATGATGGCTGATAAATATTGAAGCTTAGTCAAAATCAGTGACACCTTGTTCACGGTCAAAAATTATATAAAAGACTTTTGAATGTAAAAAATAAAGTATGCGTCAATTAAGTAGGAAAAATATTCACTGATTCACTATGGTTAGTTCCGTAGATATTCCAAATTCTTCACGCGGCCAATTGAAATTGCATTTGAATAACGATTTATCTCGTTATTGCGTTTGGCTCAAATCATCAATATTCAAAATTTAAACTCACCAAACTATTTATTTAAACAATTCTATGTTTTCGACTATTTGATTCAAACAATCTCAATTTTATTTATTATCAATTCTCGTCTCGTTTGCGTGGAAACCAATATATAAACAAGCAAATACCGACATAAAATTGTATCCCCAATGTTTATTATTCATTATTTTATATCCGTTATAAACGAGGCTTTGATTGATTCGAAAATCGCGGCTCTTAGCGCTTCTAACCGCTTTGTCCGCGGACGCGAGTATTTGCGCGCGCATCGGGCAATGTGATAGCTTCACTTACTGACCGATGTTTGTTCGTCCCGACCCCACACATGCCAGTCACGAGTTCGACATCGGATCCATAACTAGCTGTAAGTGGAATTCTGTCTTATGGCAATTAAGGCATCGTGCCTTAAGGCAAATTGCTGGAACTTCCCGTGCCAAAAATTATTATTTTTTTAAAAACGATTAACATTTTTGAAAAAAATTTACTTCAAAAATAAGATTTTTTAGAAATTTTAAATTGGACAAAAATTACTTTTTTTTGAAAAAAAATTTTTTTTTAAAAAAAAATTTTAAACAATTTTTTTATAAAAATTTTTTTTGGAAAAATGTTATCTTTATTTTGATATATTTTGGAAGATCTGAACTTTTTTTCAAAGCAATCATACTGCTTTAACTGCATAGAGACAAAATATAAAGCGCGTAAGCGCCGCGTCGCTGTCTAACGGAAAAACAATGGTACGGAACCCATAGGAATGTAAACAAAACTTATACTTATTGTTAAAATCTCAATAAAATATCTGATAATTTGATATGCATATGTCTAATGTCTAATGATTATTGTTGACCGCCAAATGTTATTTTTTTTTAGTTTTTTTTTACTAGATCTCCGAAACCGCTAGACCTATCTACATGAAAATTTGATCAAATCTTCATCTTGTTAATACAAGTAAAATGTTTTTTTGAACTATACAAATCGGACGCTCCGTTCTCTTAAAAACTGAGTTACCGTTTTTGGCCCTTTTGCCCCATATCTTCGGAACGGCTAGAATGTTTTTTGAATTATTCAAATTGCTTCATCCGCGTTCCCGAAATCGTCGACGAAAATTTGTATCCGAACACACACACATGCACGCACACACACACACACATACATCAATTTTCTCCAACCTCTGAAACGTGAAGATATATAAAAATTTTCATTTTCGATTTTTGTGCGATTACTATAACTTACCCTACGGAAAGTTAATTATAAATAAATCAATTTATCATCTCCAAATTTCCACAAAATTGAAAAAGTGCTCCCGCATAGTCACAGTCTAAACGCATTTGCAAATAATTCTGTGCGACATTTTCACTTATACTGTGCTCAGCTTGGCGGCATTTTCACATTTTTCAATAATTTTCACAAATTGGAAAAGTGCTCCAGTACACAAACAGTCTAAACGCACTTGGGTAAACATTTGTACCAGAGTGGCGCTTAGACTGTGCTTAGCTTGGGTGATTTTTTGAATTTTTAATCCAAAATTACAAAAAAGAATTTTTGAAAAAAAAATTAGAAAACAAAAAAATTTTTTTTTCCAAAATCAATTATTTTGTTGAAAAAAGCAGAAAGTTCTTTGAATCATTTAAATCGGACGCTTAGTTCTCTCAAAAACAGCCATTTATTTTAAATTTAGCTCTGTATCTCCGAAACCTATGGGCCTACCTTTGCCAAAAACTAATCAGCACATCTCCCTATCAATAGGAATCGAATGTTTTTCAAACCATTCAAATCGTTGATCCGTTCTCTCAAAAACTCGCTTTCAATTTTTTGCACTCTTTGCTCCATATCTCCGTAACGGCTGGACCTGCCTTTGCCAAAAACTAATCAGCACATCTCCCTATCAATAGGAATCGAATGTTTTTTTAAACCATTCAAATCGGTTGATCCGTGCGCCCGAAAACGTGGACGAAAAAAAGCGGACATACAAAACACACACACACACACACACACACACACACACACACACACACATCCATTTTTTCTGAAGTATGCCAAAATGTTCAGAAACCTTCAAAACGTCGAGAAATGTAAAAATTTTGATTTCGATTTTTGGACGATTACTATAACTTACCCTACGGGAAGTTAAAAATATCAGATGTCGATTTGGTTTCACAGAAGCACTTGATAGACATATACCGCAGAAAAAACGAATGATAAAAAAATTCAATGATTTCGAAATCAAATATCGACCATTAGAACTCACGCTACTATTCTAAAAAAAAACTGCCGAATGAGATAATTTGATGGTAATTCATGAGTAAATCATGTTGAGCAAACTTTTTTTTTATTATATTTTTAACAGCAATCAGAACCTTACGTCCTATGAGCTGTTGGGCTAAAACTTCTCCTTACTTCATATTTTTAGATGGTAACCCAATGGTTAATCCATCCATATTCGATGATTTTTGTTATTAGAATTAATCTAACAGGGCTGACTCTTTATTGATGCAGCAATGCCGGGCAAGGGCAATTTTCACTTGGAAACATATTGCTATCTATATTTCCAAGTGAAAATCGTTGTCACTGCTGCCTGACCACAGCCTGCTCAAAGTGGGTATCGAACCCGGGACCTCTGAAACAAGTCCCGTCTGTGCATTTTCAGTTGCAACAACTTGAAAGCTTTGCTTACTGCGGGCTGCTTAAATGCAAACTTCAAATACATTTTATAATTAAACCACTCCAATATTTTACATCAGTCAATTTGGGTATAAAATCTACCATTATGCCAAGCTTCATGAAAATCCCAGACGAGCAACGCGCGAGTTCGCCTTGTAAGTTTTACCAATCAATTTATAACAGATTCATTCACTCAAATGCTTCCTAACATTTCCAGTCTTGGTTTGACTCATTTTCAGCAAGACATACAAATAATTTAAATAAACACAATAACATTGCGTATAACTAACGCGTTTATGAAAACAAAACATACACAAAACGTGAAACATTTGTTTTCATGAGTACGTTAATTAAACACATTAATTGTTCATTGCTGTTATTGTATTTATTTAAATTATTAGTATGTATACTCAAACTGAATATCAGCTGAAAAAGTACTAGTAACCTACAAAGCCATTATTATTATTATTATTTATTATTTTTCTAGTGTTATTTTATTATTCAGAAATTTCATTTATATTATTTATTAATTTTTTTTTCATTCTTATTTGCTTCTATTTTATATTAAATCATCATATTACGGATATTATTTTCATGTAAATTCTATCCTTACACTCTTATTTATTTAAATTTATGTTAATATTTATCAATGTTACTAGATGTTAATTATTTAACAGTTGTAATAAATATTGAAATTAAAAAAAACCTACAACGCCGCATTATTTAAATACTGCAATTTCCAAAAAAATAAAATGATTTATACCTATATAAATATTTATACCTCAGTATCGCACAGTTTCAAACAACATATCATTATGGAACTTTTTATGTAACATAAGAAAATCCAATTAAGACTGGAAGGCTTCCTTTATAAATGCCAGAAACAATGCTCGCTTTTATACACTTTATGTAGACGGACTTAGTAACATGATATTTAAATATATGGTATCATTCATTTAATCAAAAAAGTGGGGCAAATGAACATAATGCATTGTACACAGAATATTATGTGTAAAAAATTAGATTACAAATTAAGGAAGCTTATGCTAAATAGCATATATTTACAAGGTATATATTAGCTATATATTTATTATAGCTATATAGCTATGTATAGGTATATATTACATAGTATATATTTACATACTTACTCATATTAGGTTGTCAAATATCTCCCTTCCGCTTTTTTGCTCTTGGTTTATGATACAAAAAGGCGGAAGGGAGATATTTGACAACCTAAATATAATATATAATACTGAAACTATACTAAGAACAATTTACTAGGAATTTCCATCTCACATTCAATTGATATTTTATACGCCCAAGCGCTACTAGGAATTTGAATAAAGGAGATTGTTGAATTCATTTATATTATTAATCAAGATACCATATAGAATTAATAACCTTAATGAAAGTAAGACAGATAGTGTTGCATTTAAATATGACATACGATAACATCAAAAGATAAATCAATACTAACGCATATATCAAAGTTAGTCATCTATCTTTTTTTATCCCATAGGCTGGGTAACACATGGTCAGCCCACACAGGCTACAGCTAGAGGGCAAACAGATCCAATGTCTTAATTTCAATTTTGTAGGAATTTTACGAAATAATTGCTAGAATATTCAATCAATGCAAAATACAAATTCATTGGGCACATTTTTTGCAAAGATTACTCTGTATATATCCTTGATCTGGTCAATCCAACAGATTGCCAGAATTTTCCCTTTATTTCATATCCCCAAAACGTTGAAAAAAATTTAAATTTGATTGTAAAAACTACTTTAATTTTCTTTAATATTCGTACATTTACTTGATTCTTTTACAATGAAAGTCTGAAATAAAATGGTATAATTTGATCCAACTAACAAGTGTGATCAATTCGATACAATTCACCAAGCAAGCCTAAAAGAAGGTCGTTCTGTAAATAAACAGACAGTGATGTTTCATTCCCAAACTCGGTATGACGATGGCGTTTATTTTTATTTACGGGTAAAACGATAGAACAGATGGGCGAGGCACACAAATGGGCATTTTGTTTTATCAACGCTTGACTGGTCAGATGTTACAATCAATAAACCACGCAATATTCCACGACCGCACCTCGATATCGCGAGTTTCGGATCGCGGGCACATATCTGCGGCGGACACGAGCTGCGTTCACTTTTATAAACAAAAATATAATATAATACATCGACATTCTCCGAAAATTGCTTTCGAATATGAAATATGAACTCCGCATTTTTATGGTGAGCAATTAGATTGATTTGACTGATTAAGCTGGCTTTTTAAATTATTGTCTGGCCATATAACTAATAACAGAATAAAATGTATCTAGGTATTTGAATTTATTTACTTTTTATAACCATAACGGTAATTTAGACCATCGGGAGCAATATCGAGAGATTAATTGCTTAGATATGAATTGACTACGACTTAATTCTTAACAGGCATGCAAAACTCGCACACGGATAAAATCAATAAATAGACATATGCATGTCTGGATAGACCTATGATCGCCAAAGTTTCAGAGAAGGAATTATATTTAGATAATTAAATCAAATAATTTAGCAAAAAATAGCTTTTTACTAACTGTATTTATCGGTGAAATGCTTCGCCGTGGATTAGTGGTTAGAGCTATAAAATTTCAATCAGAGGATCCAGGTTTGATACTAACTTCGAGCAATCTCATGTCGTGCAATAGTAAAATACGTTTTCACTTGAAAAAAGGATATAAATATGTTTTTAAGTAAAATGGCTATTGCCTTGCATTGCTGTATCTATAAAAAATTAAAATCGACATGGTTAATTAAGTCTAATCATCAATCAACAACTTATATATAATTAATAATATATTTGTTATACATTCGATATATATGGTCTAATGAAGACATAGTAACAATAATGAAAATAATCAAAGCCGATCAGATCAATAAATTTTAAAATTAAATAAAAAGTCTATCCTTAAGAGATTTTGGTTTCTTTCTTAATACAAAGTAATTTTTTTTTTACATTTTTTACTGTATATAACCTTGATCTGGTGTTTTGCGAGAAATATTTGTCTGAGTAAGCATAACTATTAAAATAATTTTCTTGCAAGATAGCCTTTTTAACACAAATTACTTTGTTATTTACCAGTCTTTGCCAGCGGATTTAGTTTGTAGGCGAATAATAACGTCGCCATCGGAAGGGTCTAGCCGGATGTATTTTTTAACTGTTGAAACTAATTAAGAAATAGCAATTTTCCTTATAAAACAATTAAATAACTTATACTAAAAAATTATATTCAGGCATCAGAAACTATAAACAAGAGCTTAAGCAAATACTTTTGTTATGGATATTGATACACGGCCGTTTATCTCCTGATATCGATATCGTAATAATTGAGTTAATGATTACAAAATTTCTGCATTCTACTTTAAAATTTTAATCTCAATTTTGTATGATTAACCCTCCGTCGGTCGGCGTGGTCTGTCCAGACTTTTTTCGACTTCAATCAAAAAAAAAATACTTCTAGTAATCCTATCGACTTGAAATTTCTTGACTTTTCCTAAAATTTCATTAGCTGTCGATCAATGAAAAAATCAGGACGAAAAAATGTACAGAAGGATAATTATAAGGATATTAACTTTTTTATACTTCGAACGTTCGGAAAGGTCTGTCTAGACCACCCATACATTTTGTATGAAATATACGCTTTTTGATATATGTAAACCAGTATTTTGTCTTTTTTCATGGTATTTTCTATTCAAACTGCGTTGTTTATATTCTTTGCTATGTGTTCTAACATGAATGTTAGTATTTTCATGACGAGAGTTCCTTGAAAACCTACCAAACTTATTGGTAATCGCAAACACTGAAAATCGGATGAGTAATGCACACATTCATTTCAAAGGCGCTGAAAAAAAATAAATATTGTCTTTCATTGATTTAAAACAGAAAAATTAACAAAAAAAGCAACGATTTTTTTATTTTTCTTGATTTTTTTATATAATCGTTAATACATAAGACACCAAAAACTCATTTATCCCATATAAATGCATGTAAAATAAATGGTGGTCCAGCCAGACCTTTCCGACCGTTCGAAGGTGAAAAAATATCCGACCGACGGAGGGTTAAGTTAATTATTACACGTATCGGAAAGTTCAAGTAAACTACCATAAAGCTAAATGCCACTTACGATGTATGTTTCCAAAAGCTTCATTGTTACGAAAAAAAATGTATATGTATTTATTCATTCTCTGAATGTTTTCTTCACAATACCGTTCCTATGTGACAAAATACATCTAATGCATTCTTAATAGCATCTGGCGAAATACCTTCTCACGCACAACGAAATGTTCGCAAGCCCACTTGACACGAGGACCTGTCGCACGTCGCATCGGTCGCGCAACCCAGTCCCAGGCTTGCTCGTAGGTCGCGAGTTCTGAGTCGCGAGTTATTAAGCTGCCGCTCTCGCTCGGTAGCAGACAAATGCTCGACGCGGCAGAGATTGTGAAGAATGCTCTTCGTTCACTGAAGTTCATTGTTTTAATTAAACCATGGCGGTAAAGTGCATCCCAGTATCGCTGCGCTCACACAATGCCGTATTGTTTCCAACGTCTCTTCTTTAAGATTGTATCGATTAGTTATACCGAGCGCACTAATAAGGTTACAAGATAAATTGTTCGGGTCATTTGCAATAAAATACCGAACTCGAGCTTTTGATACACTCAGTTGTACGATCAGCATACGAAATATTAAATCAGTTGTTGATAGATTTCAGTAGTCTTTTAAAATGTGTTCTTATTGATATAGATTTCTTCATAATTCTAAAAAATTCTATCATGGTTCATCTTATAGTAGGAAGATTGTACGACTAACATAAGGGTGTAACGCTGCGGACAATGAACGTAGGACTTAGGATACATTTAGGTCATGACGCCCACTTCATTTTTTGCAACATTATCTTATACTCCACACATTCAGGAAATTATTTTATATATATTTAAATTATATAAATTTAAATTATTTTAATAGTTATGCTTACTCAGACAAATATTTCTCGCAAAACACCAGATCAAGGTTATATATAGTAAAAAATGTACCCATGGAACAAGCATTTCGCACTGGTTAAATATGGCTATCATAAAATACTTTTAAAATTCAAAATAAAATATTGAATCAATTTTTTCCCCGACGATCCCTTTTCTCCCTGCTAATTGAGTAAAAAGAGGCAGATTACGAATTTTTAAAAAATAGTAATAATCATATTTACTCAGAATTTAACTGGGAATGTTACTGAACATAGTTTGATATTTGTTTGGTAGAAACATTTGTTTATATGTGTGATGTAGTTCATTTGGCTTTGACAGTGGAAGCTCTGTTCCCAGGTGGGAACAAGGGACTTCTAATTTACCCTACGTAAGAATGTAGACCAATAATTGATTATTTTATATAAAAATATTAAAATACGCCACTGTTTATATCAATTTTTGTATTTAATTATTGAAAGTCAAATTGGAACTTAGTTCCCAGGTGGGAACAAAAACAGGGGTCTTCTAATTCTCCAAAAAATAATTTTATTTTTAACAAAATATGAAAATACGGCACTGACTATATCGATAAATAATATAACCCTTAACTATAATGCTCCAATGCAATGATTGCATGTATTTGGCACCCAAGACACGGGCATCTGTTTCAATTCAGCGATTTAAAAATAGGAACCGTTGGATGTTTTTATACTAATAATCACTAACAATATGTTTTTTCAATAAACATGTAATACAGTGTGATCATTGTAAAAAAGGTGCCCATGAAACTAGTATTTCGCATTGGTTAAAACGGCTAATACTTCGCAGTTTTGTTTAATATTACGAATTTTTAAAGAAATAATAAAAATCCTATTTCTGTACTTAGAAATTTACCGTGGATTTTACTGAACACAGTTTGATAGTTGTTTGTTTGAAACGTTTATTTAGTGGGAACTTTGTTCCCAGGTGGGAGCAAGGAACTTCTAATTTACCCTACGTGAGAATGTAGACCAATAATTGATTATTTATATTAAAATATTAAAATTCGCCACTGTTTATATCAATTTTTTTATTTGATTACTGAAAGTCAAATTGGAACTTAGTTAGGAAGGGAACAAAGGACTTCTAGTTTACCTCACTTAAGAATGTAGACCAAAAATTAATTTTATTTTTATCAAAATATGAAATATATCAATAAATAATATAACCCTTGACTATAATGCTCCAAAGCAATGATTGAATATATTTGGCACCCAAGACACGGGCATCTGTTTCAATTCAGCGATTTAAAAATAGGAACCGTCGGATCTGTCCACCGATAACCGGCAACTCTGCTCCGCTCTCAATGTAAACACAATAACAAGCCCGGGCCGCGGTGTTAACCCAAACACTACAACAGATGAATACCAGATGGGGCCGATGGAGCAGATACATTATATTTTTTTCATTTTTTCTCTCTGCAACATTCAGAAATATATTCGGCAGTATTATAAACTATTGTGTTTGGTTCACAAGAAAATTGTATATAAGGAAGAAACTGATAAAGTGCTATATTTGCCCAGAAAAACAACCTTGAGAACTTTGAGGTATAATTATTAGAGATATAAATATATCAGGTCAAAGTAGGATACCGAGCTTTGATAAAAGTATCCAACCAAAGTATTATTTCTGAAAAGATATCGTGACAAAAGTGTTATTGATACTATTATCAAAAACGCAAATGCTACGAAAATCGCTACGATAGTGTTTTTCACAGGAGTGCCTATACGGAACAGAGTGTTCATTAGTAGTGCTACTGAATTGACCAGACACAATGATATATTTTAAGATTTTCTTCTTCGATATAAGATATCATTATCCATATCAAATATTTGTAAAAATTAAAAAAAACGCATCATATTAACTAGAAATTACAATACAAGATCGAGTTGGAAATAAACTAACAATCAGATAATAGACTTTCGTCCAGTCTCCAATATGATAAAACCGGCAAATAGCACGCACGAGCAAATAGCAATCATTAAGGAAAATATCTCAAATCTCGTTACCAAATATAGAAAATATAGTTTTCCATTATTTCAGGTGGGAATACTTCTAATTTACATAAAGTCTATGATATTTGTCCTATAAGTGTGTTCAAAAGATAGGGGACCATATGCATGTTATTCTATATTTATTTTGTTGAATTGAAACATATGCCCAATGAATCGGGGCGTAGAAAGTCCCATGCGGGATGTAAATATTATGCGACCCACGGTTTTTATATGTATGTTTTGATATATGCTTACATTATCATCTAAATAAGATCAAAATATTTGATGATATACGATATAGGAACGTGGCATGGCTACGGAAATCGGAGATGAAACAGGGGCAATTTATATAAAAATTGTTTTTGTATACGTTTCTTGACTTTTAATATCGTATATAAGGATCATTATGAACGCTCCGCATCAAATTTCAATTATTTGTTGAAATTATATATCATATGGTAATTTTTCATTTATTATAGAATTGGCTAAATGTGAATTCAATTTTTCACTACCAATTAGGGCATTTTAATTAAAATTGTAATAAAGGAAAATTTATGTGGCAATTATTCATATGGCGCATGTCTAAAGTAGTACCTAAGATATAATGATAATTTAAGTGGTAAAAAAATAAAAGTGCACTTGTAAAACCATTCAACATTTATAGTTGCACATGTATATTCATATAAATATAATTTCAAACTGTAGATGTCTATGATATGGATGTACAAGAAATTCCTCGAAATGATTGTACACAAAAATGGTATTGAAAAATTTGGAAATTTTCTCAAATCTTCTTAGAAACGCTTGAATAGTTCTAAAATAAGTTTTGAAATTTATTGAAAACTTCGACATTTTTATAAAAAAATAATAATATTTTCAAATTGTAAATGTTGTTTGATAATTCAAGAATAAGAAATACAAAATTTATTACACGAATATTGTAGTCCTCTAGAAACAGTTTTAAACTCAAAAATTCTAAAGGAATCCCTCAAAGATTACTAGCAAAATTTTTAACTTTTTAATTTTGCCAACCATCCAATTTTGTTTTAGAAAGATTCAGATAGATATAATCTGAATAAATTGATTATATCCATCAATCACCTAATGAAGACGAATTCAGATGAGAGAAATAATTCAAATAATGCTACTGCAAATACGTTATGAAAACTATTTGGATTTATATTCAAAAATGTGTTAAAGAACGTTAATCTTAAGTTACGGCTCATTCAAAATATAATTTCTCCGGGTTATAACATACACTCGAATAAAATATTGAATTTGGCATCGTGACAATTAAACTTTTAGTATTATTACTTACAATCATGATATATGGTATTTACATTGCAAAGAGCTAACAAATCGAGTACGTACAGAAGATTTTCTCCAAACGTGGCCATTACGTTCAAGTAGCCTGATTTCGGCTAAATGGTTCGTTCTAATTGAAGTCAAGATCTTGAAAAGTTCTGAACAAACCGCCGAGTTTCCGGCGTCGACGGTATTCGAAGCATTGAAGTATATGATATGAAAGTGAGTGTAGATATATATCACAAAATATGTGTGCATCTAGGAGGCTTAAACTCTTGTATTGTACGGATGAAGCGGTTTATCGATTCAATCGGGTTCGTCGAACACAAACTGAGTGATACATAAGGGATATAGACGATATGGGAGTCTGAGTTTATATCGCATTAGGTGCCCCCCTTCATAAATAGCATTAGCCACGGAAGGTTGCACTCGAGACATTCTCCGAGAAAAAATCAGAACCGCGAGTACGGTTGCTGTGTTGTGTGTACTTTCCTAAGTAGGGCACGTTGGCGCCTTTTATCGACTCATCAAGTACTTGATGGGACGCTCGTTTGACCTTAGAGGAAAAAGTGGAGAGTTTTTTTTTATTTAATACGATTTATTAACATACAATAGAGCGCACTAATAAAGTTATTTGTTTGATGTCATTTGATCAATTCGGCATACCTTAGAAACAATTAGTGTATATGACAGTATCCGTATAGCATTTGATCGTGACAAGTGGTAGAGACAATTGCAAAAATGGTAATTTGGTAGCCAAGATTAGTTTGATATAAGCGCTTCAATTATTTATATCTTCAAGAGTCTAATGAGTGTTGGTTCACTCATATTATTTTTCATAATTTGTTGTTCCATTACAGTATGAGAAACTAATGATCATTTGAATTTTAATGGAATTTTATTGAGCATTTAAATTCAATACAAATTTAGGGGACGACCATTATTCACGTAAGCTTTGAAGGGAAAAGGAGGGGGTTTAAAAAAATCACAAAATATTACGTGGTGGACAGGTTGATCTAGTAATTTATTTTTTACCTCAATTTAAGAAACAAATCCGAAATTTTTCAAAAATTTACAAAAAAAAAATCTAAATTATTTCTATTTTTTCTGGTATAAAAATACACGTGATGTGTGGGGGAGGGGATCTAATAATCCTTAAAAATTGCAGACGTGATTAATGGACAAAAAAACAAATTTATTGTTCATTAAAAGTAAGCTTTTACGTCAACCAATTATGAGTTGAATGAAAATAAACTTGCTTATATTTTTATGCAAATAATCACTAACAATTTGTTTTTCAATAAACATTCGTGAGTGTATTTGCATTCAGAAATATTTTGAAACAATTAGTCATTAAGTTTATTACAGAAAGAAAATTCCAAGCAAACATTAATCATTCTGATACGAAAGCGAATGTAATAAGGTTATGATAAATCTTTTTTTAGTTTGCACCATTCTTATAAGACTCGAAGTAGGGCATTGAAGCATACAGTCATCTTATTTATTAGATAGAATAGGGACAAAAAATGATATATTAAAAAAATAGATTGCATGGCATTCTTATATTGTGGCCACGTTCACTCATATTATTTTTCATAATTTGTTGTTCCATTACAGTATGAGAAACTAATGATCATTTGAATTTTAATGGAATTTTATTGAGCATTTAAATTCAATACAAATTTAGGGGACGACCATTATTCACGTAAGCTTTGAAGGGAAAAGGAAGAGGGGGTTTAAAAAAATCACAAAATATTACGTGGTGGACAGGTTGATCTAGTAATTTATTTTTTACCTCAATTTAAGAAACAAATCCGAAATTTTTCAAAAATTTACAAAAAAAAAATCTAAATTATTTCTATTTTTTCTGGTATAAAAATACACGTGATGTGTGGGGGAGGGGATCTAATAATCCTTAAAAATTGCAGACGTGATTAATGGACAAAAAAACAAATTTATTGTTCATTAAAAGTAAGCTTTTACGTCAACCAATTATGAGTTGAATGAAAATAAACTTGCTTATATTTTTATGCAAATAATCACTAACAATTTGTTTTTCAATAAACATTCGTGAGTGTATTTGCATCCAGAAATATTTTGAAACAATTAGTCATTAAGTTTATTACAGAAAGAAAATTCCAAGCAAACATTAATCATTCTGATACGAAAGCGAATGTAATAAGGTTATGATAAATCTTTTTTTAGTTTGCACCATTCTTATAAGACTCGAAGTAGGGCATTGAAGCATACAGTCATCTTATTTATTAGATAGAATAGGGACAAAAAATGATATATTAAAAAAATAGATTGCATGGCATTCTTATATGTAAATAAATTATAAATCGATTTTGTAGATAAATTCCAACATCGCAAACGCATACATATTTGTTTAAACTGATTTAAAGGAATAACTACATAAATTGAAAATTTAGTTTTATGTAAAAAAATTAAAATTAAAATAAAACGTTTTAGTTGTTTAAAATTTTTACTTTCTGGAACACTTTAAAGTAGAATTTAAAAAAAAACCTTTTGATTGGGTATAGGTATTTTTGGGCACTTGAGTCCGATTCCAAAGTAGGATAAGTTACATAGGGCATTATTCTTAGAATGCAAATAACTATGATTGCTGTAATAACAAACAATCATCAAATTTGTGTCGTTGGACGTAGAAAAAATTACGTCAACTTTTGCATTAATTTTTTGGTTATATAGGTAAGTAGCCATGGGTTTCCTTTATTGCTTGTACATCCAACCTCAAATGGTCGTTAAGCAAATTTTTGCAATTAAATTGATCCTTTTTTGCTTTGTCCACGTAGGACACTATGTTATTAAGCACAAAGTTACCGTGTAAAATGAACCTCAATTTTTGTAACGAATTAAACACTCAAGCATATTTATATACATTCCCAAATTTGTTATTATCCTTTTATTAACAATATTCATACGAGCCATATGTGGTGCCCCTTGCCCAGTTATAGAGCAGTCTTGAGATAAAGTCGCTAGTAAAATTTATGATTATAATTTTTTAAGTAGATAGAGACTGTTATAGTTTACATATATGTTGGAAGTTGAAATTTGAACAAATAAATATTTTTGTCCCTATTGTTTTTTTTTGCAACAATGTGCTCCACCTAACCGTACTCAATCTTCAATAAGAACAATAGTAGATACTTTAAGATTTCCATAATATTTGAGATGGTTCGATATTATTTTCAGTACTTGGTATAGGTAATTTAACCCAATGATTTCAATTTTCAACACTAGTTGTAAGATCTGTCTATGTATCAAAAAGCTTTCAATTTTTTCTAGGACTTTATTTTGATTCTGATGAAATGCCTTCGATAGTCGATGCTGAATAGTATGATACTCGGTGTCGATGCTGTATCTCGATACTTCTAAGATTGATTATAATAAATTGTAAAGTCCTATCTATAAGTACATATTAATTCACCCAAGGGCACAACTACAAAGATTCCCCGAATCGTCATAGCGTTGCAGCAATTGATCCCTTGCTCTCTCCCGCATTGCAGCGAACGCGAACGCTCGCACTCGTCTACAATTATTACTGTACTGCTGAGAGAAAATATATACCGACGATTGTATTCCAGAAATAACAAATTACACGTGGCCACAATAAAACTTCCATCACACTTCCAGTAATGGTAATAACTGTAATGATATTAATAAAGGCGACTAAAGAATGCCAGGGACGAAATTTCGATGGTGATATTTTTATTGCATCGCGATGGTATTGTTATTGTCATTGTGAGTCAGAGATATAATCGATCGCAAACTTAAGGATCATTGATAAAGAATAATATGGTACAAAGAAAGTTATTTCTTTGAACATTTAATTGTAAGTATTATCCCTGTAACTAATTGTTTTAAAACATTCTTACCAGTACTGGTGTTAGCATTGTAGAATTTTAGCAAATGAATACTCACCTGAAAATAAAAAATAATTTTATTAAATACAGTATTAAATGATATATTAATTGTATACAGCACAAAATGTTATATTAAAAAATAATATATATATATATATATATATACACATGCATTTTTGATTCTGCAATGTGTATGGTAAAATATTCACAGTAATATATCAAATTAAAATTTGATGAAGTTTAGAAAATCTTCATTTAAACAGCAAACATTTCTATATATTATTTTATATAATCTTTATTAACACATTACTTTCTAAACTGAAATCACCAACAAGTATAAAAAACCGATTGCAAAAATTGCGATGCAATTTATGTGGGAGAATCAGGACAACATTGAAAAAAAAACGCCTTAGCGTTTTAAATTCAAATAAAGATTTTACAAATAGATAGAGACAAAATAATTTGT
>NW_020537963.1:0-17253 GCF_003426905.1 Ctenocephalides felis | reverse complement strand
TTGATTGATAATAGGATCTTTGCCTTCTTTCAAAGCACCTGGTCGGAATACCAAAGGCGCGTCCAGACCAGAGAATGTGGCGTTGGAAAGACATTCGTAGCCATCTTCCAAGTTGCGGCATCTGGATCCAGTTGGACAATCTTGGAGTTGGCAGAATTCGATGTCTTCGCAACGTTTGCCTTTGTAACCACGAGTGCATTCGCACCTGGTAATAGACAGATAAACAAGACGTTATTGAATTATATAATACTTATAATTTATTTCTTTAACTTACTGGAAGTCGTTCCAAGTATTTGCGCAAGTAGCATTATGTTTGCAAGGAGAATGTCTGCATAAGTCGTCTGAAATGACACCTGCCAACCTGATTCAGGATGGAAGGACACCTGGCCAAACGGAGGTGGTACCACCAAATCAGGAACACGCAGGGGAAATAGTTCGACCACCATTGTATGAGAACCATTACGGATCTAAAATTAAAAAAAGGTCAAAATAATTGTTAACGCCTCATTCCCCAACCCTGGTCTAATTATTATATTTTCTTGCCTACATGTAGGATAGCGATAATAAACCCTCATTCCTTTTATTATTACGCATCCTGTCGCAAAATCAGTAATCCATTTTTCCTAGAATTTTTATCACCTGTCCCTGACTAATATCATACTATCATCCTTATATTTCCAAGAAATTCGCACTACCTGTATCCAGTTTAAATTCTCCGTATCATGCAATTTATCAACCAATACCTGATCGGTTGATAAATGTAATAACCACTGATTGGTTCCAAAATTGTAATGGGGTGTCCTTAACTCCACAAAATGGGCCAATCAGAAAAATATATAAAATTATAAAATCTACATAATTGAGTATCAACTTAAATTTCATATAGCTAAGATCAGTCGTAAATGAACATTCAATAACATATCATCTATAAATCTTAATATTACAAATACACAACAATTAAACAGTTATTCATCATCTTTTATTCAACATCTTTTATTTTTATTCAAACGGTCTGATATAGCCAACAACTAAATATATCTGGTCCTTCGGCAAAGTGCAAGTGTTCAATAGAGTTCGGCAGCATCCAGATAGATCACGAACTTCTTAAACACTTTGAACCTATCTCAACAAATACTTTTTTGGCCATTCAAACCGAATGGTCATTTTAATAAACAATAATTAAAGGAGTGCAATTTTGCGATGCTAATATTACAATTTTACTTATTGTTAGAATAGTGATGTCTTTCACTATCTTGTTCTAATATATAAAATTAAACTAGTTCTAATATATAAACAAAATCGTGCCTTAAGGCAAACTGCTGGAACTTCCCGTACCGTAACGAAATGTTCGATGAATATTGAATGTTTTCAAATAGATTATTATCAATATTGTAACATTGTCTAATATTTATAAGAATTATATAAACTGAATTGCAGAGTTGAAATTATTTGTTTAAAGTATATTAGAACTATAGTCGGAATTAAAAATAAAATCTGAATTATTTTCGATATACAAAAAATTAAAAAAAAAAAAAAATGGAACAAAAATTTTTTTTCCAAAATCAATTATTTTGTTAAGACAAGCAGAAAGTTCTTTGAATCAATTGAATCGGACGCTTAGTTCTCTCAAAAACAGCCATTTTTTGTACATTTAGCTCCGTATCTTCGAAATGGCTGGGCCTGCCTTTGCAAAAAACTAACAACCACTTCTCCCAATCATTACTAATTGAATATTTTTAGGTCATTCAAATCAGATGCTCCGTTCTCTCAAAAACTCGATTTCTATACTCTGCACTCTTTGCTCTTTATCTCCGTAACTGCTGGACCTGCCTTTGCCAAAAGCTAATCAGCACATCTCCTTATCAATAGGAATCGAATGTTTTTTAAACCATTCAAATCGGTTGATCCGTACGCCCGAAAACGTGGGCGAAAAATTGTATCCATACATACATACATACACACACACACACATCCATTTTTCTGAAGTATGCCAAAATGTTCAGAAACCTTCAAAACGTCGAGAAATGTAAAAATTTTCAATTCCGATTTTCGGCCCATTACAATAACTTACCCTACGGGAAGTTAATATGTACAAATATTTAAATTATATATTTACCTGGACATCCTGAATAATTCCTTTGAAATCAGTTTGTATATCAGGAGCTGCTTGTCGTTTGACTTTCACTTCTTCTTCAATTGACTGAGGCACTCCACCTAAATATAATACCTGAAAAATAGAATCATTATAGGATATAATTATATTTAGTTAAGAATTCATCTTTATCAAACACAATTTCATAAATTTTTTGAGACAAACTAAACTTTCGAACAGTTTGTGGTAAGTAAAAACTATTAAGGAGGCGACTATTGATCATTTACCTGTGCATCCAAATGCCCAGTGGAAGAAATAGTCTTTCTGAAGTATTCACTGCCGTTCAATTTCACATGCACCAATGTTAAATTACGAACAACCTGCAAATAATAAATATTCAGAACATGTACCAAAAAAGACAACCCAATTAAACTAAAAGCTGTTCCTTTACCTCTATCAAATGGTTGTAACCGTTATCCAGTTTATTTCCTCCGACAGTGTAGGATTCAGGAGTTCCATTAAATTGTATACTAACTTGCAACTCTCCACCTTTTAATTGAGCAGAAATGTAGGAGTGATCTGGAGCTGATATGGGTTCATCTGCTGATATTGGACTTCCAAGGTAAAATAACTAAAAAAAAGATAACTAGTTGGTATTGGTATTTAGCCTTGAGGCAAGTTACATGAACTTCCCGATATGTGTAAATAATATACTTCATCAATCCTGCTTTAAAAAAAACGATAATAATTTTAGCAAAGTTTGACGAATTTTTAAAATTAAACTACTTGTTGTAAGGCCGTAATATTACAGTAAGTTCTATAAGACCATGATGTATATCGCCAAAAAAAGTTCTATGAAAATCGGCTTAAATTTTTTTTTCAACAGTTAATTACAAGAAAACGGCTCGGTAGATTTTCACCTAAGATTAATCAGTATCATTTCCAACTAATATCTTTAACAGTTTTTGATTTTTTAAAATCGGTTCAGTAGGATGAGCTTAAATGTGGACGAAAAGTTTAACACTTTTCTCCAAATTGCAAAGAAACGGCTTAGTAGATCGTCACACAAAACTGACAAACGATAGTCCTCACCGAAATACATCAAATAGCTTTTAAATTTCTAAAATCGGCTCAGGCGTTTTTGAGAAAACGTCGATCAAAAGTCTAATTTTGACAAATGCCAAAAAAACGATATCAATTTTTGCAAACTTTGACGAATTTTTAAAGCTGAACCTGTTGTCGTAGGACCGTAATATTTTAGTATGATCTAGAAGACTATATGGTATCTACCGTCAAAAAATAATCATAAAAATCGTCGAAATTTTTTTTTAAAAAACTTTATTACAAGAAAACGGCCCGGCCGATCTCTACCAAAAACTAATCAGCACGATTCCCAACCAATATCTTTCGAACGGTTTTTGAATTTTCAGAATCGAATCAGAATTGCGGGCTAAACGTAGACGAAAATTTTTTCACTTTTCTGCGATTTATTAAGAAACGGCTTGGCCGATCGTCGCACAAAATTGACAAACAATAGTCCTCATCGAGATACATAGAGTGGCTTTTAAATTTTTTAAATCGGTCCAGCCGTTTTCGAGAAAACGTCGATTTACGGCAAAAAATCTGTTCACATACACGCACACACACACACATACTTTTTCCAAATTTGGTCTCATTCGATTCAGAATGGCTTGAAACGTCGAGAAAACATAAAATTAGCGAATCGGATTTTTTGATGAAAACATAAACTTCTCCTTCGGAAAGTTAAAAAATCTTGTTTTCAAATTCTTTTGGAAATGGTGAACATTTATAGTAATTTTTATTACCTGTCCTGAATCCTGTCGTGTCCTGATAAACATAGATATATCCACAACAGATCTCACAGCTCGTCTAGCAGTATCACTGACATTCACCACAACCAAACTGTTAGATGTGTTCTCGTTTCCAAAGGTAGCAGCAGTGAAATCTAGAAAAATAAAAATAAAAGTAATAAACTACGTATTTCTCTCATATTTTTATAGTGTACTTACTATATTGGCACTTTTGTCCCAAGTAAGGTCTTTCGCAAGTGCATGAAAAGTTTCTCCATAAATCTGTGCAATGGCCACCTGAATAACAAGGATTGGGTTCACATTGTGGATCACGAGGACAACCCTCTGATACTTCAATTAAGGATGTAAGGGCTCCTGAACTATCTGGCAACGCCTGGTAAAGGAGAAAGGATATACAAAATGTTTGGCACAATAGTTAATGTCAATCAATTATATTATATTTACCCATTCTCCGTTGATGATGACATCTTGAGTGCATCCAACAAACGAGTGTGAACCCTGGACAAGACTTTTAAACCGGCTAACAGTTCCACCTAAATGTGTTTCGGGAAAACTGGTGTAAAGTGTGGTCGTTCCTTCACTTAAAGAAATTGGATAAATAGTTTGTTCTTCGTTGGCTGCCAAAACTAAATGTGATGTGTTGATTGCGACAAACACCTAAAAAATAATTAAAATTAAATAATTTTACTGCGTTATTTAGTAATAATTCAATTTATTACCTTCTGCCAGTGGCTATTATTAAGTCCAGATCCAATAAAGACTCCCTCCCATTTATTCAGCAAGGATGTCCTCAAATTCAGTCGACCGTTGGTTAATTCTAAGATGTAGAAAGTCAATCCATTTCCAATTGCCAGCAGTCCATTTGGTAAAGTTGTTTTAAATCTAAATTGAATATCATAGCCCTCATCACGTGTGGTGTTGACGATTACATAACTGGAGCCCATGTAGGACATTGTGGTAATCTGCAAAATAAATAATAAATAATAACTAGTGGTGTGTGGCATCGTGCCTTAAGGCAAATTGCTGGAACTTCCCGTACCGTAATTAACATATTAATGAAAATAATCAATATTTGTTTTAAATAATTTCAAATACATTATTTATTATATAATTATAGTATAGTATTCTATAAACAACTTTGTGTATGTTTATAACAAATTTGTTTTTTTTTTAATTTGATTTTTTTTTTGATTTATATTTTCTTTCAAAATTTCTAGATTTTTTCAGAAGTTTGAACATTTTTGGATTTTTTTTGCAAAAAAACGTTTTTTTTTTTAACTTTTTGACTATTTGGAAATTCTTGAAAATATTCGATTTTTTTGAAAATTTCGAAATATTATCAGATATTTGTAACAAATCGTTTTTTTTTAAATTTCGGTATTTTTTGAAATTGATGAAATTTGAAAATGATGAAAAATTCGAAAATTTGAATTTTTTGAAAATATTATTTTTTTAACTTCCCGTAGGGTAAGTTATAGTAATCGGAATAAAATCGATAATGAAAATTTTTATATATCTTTACGTTTTAAAGGTTTCTGAATATTTTGGCATACCTTAGAAAAAATGGATGTATGTGTGTGTATGTGTGTGTGTGTATGTGTGTGTGTGTATGTGCGTGTGTGTGTGTGTGCGGATACAAATTTTCGTCGGCGATTTCGGGAACACCGATCAACCGATTTAAATAATTCAAAAAACATTCAATTCGTTTTGATAAGGAGACGTGCTGATTAGTTTTTGGCAAAGGCAGGTTTAGCCGTTCTGAAGATATGGGGCAAAAAGTGCCAAAAACGGTAACTCAGTTTTTAAGAGAACAGAGCGTCCGATTTTAATAATTCAAAAAACATTTTACTTGTAAATTTTCATGAAAGCAGGTCTAGCGGTTTCGGAAATCTAGTAAAAAAAGTAAAAAAAGCGCCATTTGGCGGTCAAAAATGATCATTGAACATATGCACATCAAATTATCAGATATTTTATAGAGATTTTAACAATAAGTATAAATTTTGTTTGCATTCCTATGGGTTCCGTACCAATGTTTATTCGTTAGACGGCGACGCGGCGCTTACGCGTTTTGACATTTTGTCTCTATGCAGTTAAAGCAGTACGATTGCTTTGAAAAAAAATTCAGAATTTCCAAAATATGTCAAAATAAAGAAAAAATTTTTTCCAAATTCTTTTTTCAAAAAAAGTAATTTTTTGTCAAATTCATAGTTTCTTAAAAATCTAATTTTTTCGAAATTTAAATTTTTTCAAAAATGTGTATCGTTTTTAAAAGAATAATAATATTTGGTACGGGAAGTTCCAGCAATTTGCCTTAAGGCTAGATGCCATGCGCCCCACTAGTTTTTTGAACAATTTCAAAATTACGAAATTTTATATAAAAGCATTTTTTTCACATTGTCCACCCAAGGAAAATCGTCCACAAAAATTTGTTTTTTTTATTTATTTATTTTTATTTATTTATATATATATATATATATATATATATATATATATATATACATTATTTTCATATCTCAGACAGACAGGATGTATGGTTCCTCACATACATCCATTCTAAGGTATATCAAAATGTTCAGAAACCTTTGAAACGTAAATATATGTAAAAATTTTCATTTTCGATTTTTTGCGATTACTATAACTACCCTACGGGACGTTAATAAAGGGATTCTTCAAAGTTCTTATTATTAATAATGTACAATATATACCTTTTCGCAATTACCCCCTTGGTATCCATTAACACAAGTACAATTGAATCTGTGTTCCGTCTCATTGATGACGTAAGGTGAGCAGGTTCCCTGGTGCAAACAAGGTTCTCCGTGGCACCCTGTCAGGGCAACTGTGCAATTGACGCCGCCCCAAGAAGGTTCACATTCACACCTGTAGGTCGCACGTTCGTCGTAACATCGACCATGAAGACAAGGTTCATATCTAGAAAATATAAATTTAAGACTTAAGAACTTATCAATAAAAGTATTTTTAACACTAGATATACCAGCCGTTTGTCAAAATGATATTATGAATGTCAAAACTGGTCTTAAATACCAGTCAAAATGACTGGTCTCTAAGATAACATATTTATTGTGTTTTTAAGTTGAACAAAACTAATTACAGCTGTTAAATAAACTTATAGATATTGTCAAATAACAAAATATATTAATTTGAATAGTTTTACAGTACTTTAGCGCAATACTCAATAAAAGTGTCCGGCAGCACCCACTTGTTTGCGCGTAAAATTACAGCTACCGACGTGTTTTTAGATTTTAATTTCAATGCCATATAAATAATAATAAAAATAATATCGGTTATTGCATTTATACCCTTCATGGTATATGTTTCAAGAATTTTCATTACTACAAATTTGCTTAGATGGGTTGATTCTTCGTCTTTTGCTAAATACCATATTTGTTTCTACATCAGATGTCAGACAGAATTTTATGTAAATTTATAGTTTCTTTGGCATTTACTGGCTAAATATGCTTCTGGCATTTGTTGGAAAATGTTATTCAACCAAAGTGATATGAGCTCTCGGTTTGAAGCAATTTTTGCTATTTTCTATAATTTGTTCCAAACGCGGGCTTTTTTTCTATAAATTTGGCCTGAGTATGTGTCTGAAAGCTCTTTGAACTTCTAATCTATCTGCAAAACCTATTTCACTCTACTACAACTCTTGTTCAAATAGTTTCGTCCAAACTAATTTTAGTTTCCTGATTTGGTGCATTACTTCCAAATTCGTCTTCAGAATTGGAAAAAAGTGGCTCGCATTGTCTCATACGTTTGTTTGTGATATCTAACCATTTACTAACGTACTTGATCCATCTGTATTATCTTTATCACGAAAATTTCCCATTTCTACAGTCGATAATAGCACCGCCTTGTGGATTGAATTGATTATCTAAAAATTCACTGTCACTATCATATATTTCCAACCCTAGGTCCAAACATTTCAAAAAACCGCTAATGCTATTTTCCAAACAAGCTAAAAAACATTGTTTCCATTCTTTTTTCAAAGACTGACAGTCGCTATAAAAATAAGTCGAAAACATGGCAGTTTTCTCGTTTATAGTTTTTTTTTACTCAAGAATATATTTTTGAAAATTTCTGTGTCCACGGAATATTACTTACTTGTATTAGTGTAGAAAAAGAATAAATAATTATACTTGAAAATCACTTTGAATAAAATTTTATTTAGTGTGTTTGAACGAAGATCGAAACAATTGTTTTTTTGGTAAAAATCTAGTAATACTTTAGCAATCTGCATTTTTACAATGTAAAAAAGAATAAAGAATAAATAATATATATTGTAATCAATAAGAGAGTAGGGGATAAACGCATACGATCTATGGCTATTGTTATTTCGGTTCTTTTATCAAACATTTTCTATAGAAACTTGCACCAGTCATTTTGACTGGTGCTGGTACAAGTAGTAGTAACAAATTTATTTTTGTTACTAATATATATAAAGTAACTTTGATTGCACAAAATGATTTCTATACTTATAACTTAAAAAGGCATAACTTCATTTCACAAAACAAATTTTACATATAATGGGAATTTTGAATAGAAAGTGTCCAACCAGTCATTTTGACTGGCGTGGCATATCTAGTGTTAATAAATATGGTCCTTACCTTTCACATTCGTCGATATCGATTTGACAATGAATGCCTTCAAAACCAGGATGGCAATCACAGACGTAGCTTCCAATTAAATCTTTACAGTTTCCGTGAAGACCACAAGGACTGCTTTCGCATTCATTGATGTTGATCTCACAATTTCTACCAGTTGTACCATAGTTACAACTGCACTCGTAACTAAAATATAATTAAAACTTGTTGAAAGTGGCATCGTGCCTTAAGGCAAATTACTAGAACTTCCAGTACCGTAATGAAATATTCGAGAAATTTTAAACGTTTTCAAATATATTAATACAAATACTCTGTAACTTTCATTATTTTTGCTATCTTGTTATATCTGAGCAAATCAAATGTCAAACATAAATCAATTTATCTCCAGAATATTAACAATCGTCATTTTATTCCGAATTCAATTTAAAAAAAAAAAAATAGTTGCCTTAATTAATTTGCACAAAATTGAAAAAGTGCCCCCGTATAGTCACAGTCTAAACGCATTTGCAAATAATTCTGTGCGACATTTTCACTTATACTCTGTTTAGCTTGGCGGCATTTTCACATTTTTCAATAGTTTTCACAAAATTGGAAAAGTGCTTTAACACATAAATAGTCTAAACGCACTTGGGTAAACATTTGTACCAGAGTGGCGCTTAGACTGTGCTTAGCCTGGATCATTTTTGAATTTTTAATCCAAAATTACAAAAATGTTTTATGAAAATAAAAAAAAAATGTAATATTCTTTATCCTCAAAAGCAATTGTTTTGTCAATACAAGCAGAAAGTTTTTTAGATCATTCAAATCGGACGCTTAATTCACTCAAAAACTGGCATTTTCTACACTCTTTGCTCCGTATCTCCGTAACGGCTGGACCTGCCTTTGCCAAAACTAATCACCACATCTCCCTATCAATAGGGATCGAATGTTTTTTAAAACATTCAAATCGGTTGATCCGTGCGCCCGAAAACGTGGACAAACTAGTTGGTTTGGTATTTAGCCTTGAGGCAAATTACATGAACTTCCCGATATGTGTAAATAATCGACTTGATCAAAAAAATGTGTAAATAATATACTTCATCAATCCTACTTTAAAAAAAACGATAATAATTTTAGCAAAGTTTGACGAATTTTCAAAATTAAACTACTTGTTGTAAGGCCGTAATATTACAGTAAGTTCTATAAGACCATGATGTACACGTATATCGCCAAAAAAAGTTCCATGAAAAACGGCTTAATTTTTTTTTTAACAATTAATTACAAGAAAACGGCTCGGTAGATTTTCACCTAAAATTAATCAGCATCATTCCCAAATGATATCTTTCGAACAGTTTTTGATTTTTTAAAATCGGTTCGGTAGGATGAGCTTAAATGTGGACGAAAATTTAACACTTTTTTTCAACAGTTTCAAATTTAACACTTTTTTTCAACAGTTTCACGGCTCGGTAGATTTTCACCTAAAATTAATCAGCATCATTCCCAAATGATATCTTTCGAACAGTTTTTGATTTTTTTAAATCGGTTCGGTAGGATGAGCTTAAATGTGGACGAAAAGTTCAACACTTTTTTTCAAATTACAAAGAAACGGCTTGGCAGATCGTTGCACAAAACTGACAAACGATAGTCCTCACCGAAATACATCAAATGGCTTTTAAATTTCTAAGATCGGTTCAGGCGTTTTTGAGAAAACGTCGATCAAAAGTCTAATTTTGACAGATGCCAAAAGACCATACTGATTTTTGCAAACTTTGACGAATTTTTAAAGCTGAACCAGTTGTCGTAGGGCCGTAATATTTTAGTATGACCTAGAAAACTATGGTATCTATCGTCAAAAAAATAATCATAAAAATCGCCAAAATTTTTTTTTTAAAAACTTTATTACAAGAAAACGGCCCGGCCGATCTTTACCAAAAACTAATCAGCACGATTCCCAACCAATATCTTTCGAACGGTTTTTGAATTTTCAGAATCGATTCAGAATTGCGGGCTAAAACGTGGACGAAAAATTTTTCACTTTTCTGCAATTTACAGAGAAACGGCCCGGCCGATCGCCGCACAAAACTCAGAGACGATAGTCCTCATCGAGATACATCAAATGGCTTTTAAATTTTTGAAATCGGTCCAACCGTTTTGGAGAAAACGTCGATTTACGGCAAAAAATCTGTTCACACACACACACACACACACATACACACACACACACACACACACATACTTTTTCCAAATTTGGTCTCATTCGATTCAGAATGGCTCGAAACGTCGAGAAAACATAAAATTAGCGATTCGGATTTTTTGATGAAAACATAAACTTCTCCTTCGGGAAGTTAAAAATGCGGACATACAAAACACACACACGTCCATTCTTCTGAGGTATGCCAAAATGTTCAGAAACCTTCAAAACGTCGAGAAATGAAAAAATTTTCATTTTCGATTTTCGGCCCATTACTTTAACTACCCTATGGGAAGTTAACTAGGTGTAAGTTGCTTTAAGGCGAGCTTCAAAAACTTCGCAATAAGTGTAATAATTGACTTAATCAAACGAAATTGGGATTGCTTATTTACTAAACTTTTACTTCGTTAATTTTAAACGCTTTATGACTAATTATAAATATATTATTATTGGGACTAAACTGAACTAATATTCTAAGATGCTCGATTGATAAAATATGTAAATCTGAATGCTTTTCATTCAAATTTTGGACTGTGGTATTATTTACTCTTCATGTGTGCATTCTTTGTATTTAACATACCATTCACAATTTGTATGCTATCTACATTATCTTCAATTTTAAAGCTGTTTGGATTTAGTTGATAAGTATTATTCTATTCTACACTCTGTTTATTTCATGCTTTGTTAAATGTTATTTTTACGGAAATAATAGATTGTAAAACATTATGAATAATTGTAAATAATTATTTATTGCATATCTTATAATTCACCTTTGATTTGGAAATCGGTCCAGTCGTTTCAGAGGAAACGTCGATTAAAGGTAAAAAACCTGTTCACATACACACACACATACTTTTTCCAAATTTGGTCTCATTCCATTCAGAATGACTTGAAGGAATAAAATTAGCGAATCGGATTTTTTGATGAAAACACACTTCCCCTTCGGTAAGCTGATACTAAATGAGCATATATATTTTGACTTTGCATAAAAGCTAGTTGTTTCTTACCCGCTAGCATTTTCATACGTAAAGACTCCATTGAATACTTCAGGAAGTAAAATTTCAGAATTATGAATATAAAGCGACTGGTCACTCCGCTCCAAACAAGTACCACCAAACTGACAAGGCATGCTTTCACATTCGTTTATATCTTCTTCACAATTTTTACCTGAAAACAGCATTGATAAAAAATACAATGCGAAAAAATATACCAATCATTTATGTTATTACCTCTATAACCAGGATAGCAGACACAATCATAGTTGTTGATACCATCTTCACATTTACCACCATTCAAACAAGGTGAGCTCATACATTCGTCTATGTTGATTTCACATAAGGATCCCATAAAACCTGTGCCTTCGCAGTGGCAAGTAAAAGAAGCTCGATGGTCTTCGCAGACACCACCGTGTAGACATGGAGTACTCTAAAAGATAAAGGAAATATAATTTGTAGCACTGATTGGAAAAATATGATTTATTACCCTACCTCGCATTCATTTATATCAATTTCGCAATTCTGTCCAGTTGTACCAGGAGAACAGACACATTCGTATTTAGCCAAAAGATTTTGGCACGTTGATCCATTCTGACAAGGTGACGATTCGCATTCATCAATATCTACGTCGCATTGTTTACCTTTGAAACCAGGAGCGCAGACGCAAGCAAAATCGTTAACCTGGAATAAAAGAATTATGTGGCAAAATGTTTTGAATTATATTTTTTTTTATATAATATTTACCTTATTTACGCAAGTGCCGTGATGACAAGGTAGACTTAGGCATTCGTTGAAGTCCATGTCACATCTTTTACCTGTATAACCAGGTTCGCAGTAACACTGGAACGAACCGTTGCGATTTTGGCAAATACCATTGTTGCAAATTCCTGGTGTGTCGCATTCGTTCACGTCTGTCTCGCAATTCTTGCCTGGAGAAAAATAAAACAAAATGAGTCGACATTTCTAGAAAATTTTAATTATAAGCGTAAATATTTTCGAGTGAATTTTAATTATAAGTGTAAATTTTAATTAAAGTGTAAATTTCAGCTAGTGGTGTATGGCACCGTGCCTTAAGGCAAATTGTTGGAAATTCCAGTATCTCAATGAAATATTTGAGGAAACTCAAATGTTTTTAAATAGATTTTTACAAATACTGTAACTTTCATTATTCTAATTTTATACACAAAATATAAAAGTTTATGAATTGGACGACGACGTTTATTTAACTAAATTAATCGGATTTAAAATGAAGGACTTTATCTAATATTTATAAGAATTATATAAACTGAATTGCAAAGTTAAAATTAATTATTTGAAGTATATAAGAGATGTTTAGAGCTTTAGCTGGAATTAGAATTATAATCGGAATTATTTTCGATATTCAAAAAAAAATGTTTAGAAATAAAAAAAAGGAATTAAAAAAAATCCAAAAGCCATCGTTTCGACACAAGCAGAAAGTTTTTTTACATCTTTGAAGTCGCATCCTCAGTTCTTCTAAAAACTGCAACTTTTTGCAAACTTAGTTTCGTGTCTCCGAAACGGCTAGACCAACTTTTGCCAAATCTAATCACTAATCAGCACATCTCCTTATTAATAGGAATCGATTCTTTTTTTAATCATTCAATTCTGTTGATTCGTGCGCCCAAAATCGTGGAAGAAAAATTGTATCTATACATACACTCAAACATACATCTTTTTTAACTTCTCGTATTGTAATCGTCCAGAAATCAAAATTGAAAATTTTTACATTTTTTCACGTTTCGAAGGTTTCTGAACATTATGGCACCTCAGAAAATTGGCGTGTGTGTGTATGTATGTATGTATGGATACATTTTTCGTCCATGTTTTCGGGCGCACGGATCAACCGACTTGAATGGTTTAAAAAACATTCGATTTCTATTAATAGGAAGATGTGCTGATTAGTTTTTAGCAAAGGCAGGTCCAGTCGTTACGGAGATATGGAGCAAAGAGTGCAGAAAATAGAAATCGAATTTTTGAGAGAACGGATCATTTGATTTGTATGATTCAAAAGACATTCAGTTCGTAATGGGGGGAAAAGTGGTTACCAGTTTTAGGCAAAGTTAGGCTCAGCGGTTTCGGAGATACAAAGCTAATGTTAAAAAAAATGACAGTTTTTAAAAGAACTAAGCGTCCGATTTAAATGATCTAAAGAACTTTCTACTTGTTTCAACAAAATAATTACTTTCGGAAAAAAATGTTTGTTTCTAAATTTTTTTTTTCAAAAAATATTTTTGTAATTTTGGACTAAAAATCACCCAGGCTAAGCACAGTCTAAGCGCCACTCTGGTACAAATGTTTACCCAAGTGCGTTTAGACTGTTTATATACTGGAGCACTTTTCCAATTTTGTGAAAACTATTCAAAATGTGAGAATGCCGCCAAGCTAAGCACAGTATAAGTGAAAATGTCGCACAGAATTATTTGCAAATGCGTTTAGACTGTGACTATACAATTTTAATTTTGCATAAATTAGGCCACTATTTTTTTGGAAATTGAATTCGAAATGAAATGATGATTGGTTATGTTCTGGAGATAAATCGATTTATGATTTTACATTTGATTTGCTCAGATATAACAATAAGATAGCAAAAATAATGGAAGTTACAGTATTATACAGTCTCGAATATTTCATTACGGCACGGGAAGTTCCAGCAATTTGCCTTAAGGAACTATAATACATATTAATACACCAATAGTTTTCTAAGGTATGCCACAATGAAAACTTCGAAACGTGAGGATATGTAAAAATTTTCAATTTCGATTTTCTGACGATTATAATATAACATACCCTACGAAAAGTTAATTATACGGGTAAATTTTATAACCAGTTATGATTATTATTGGTTTTTAAAAATTTTAAAATTATACGAGTAAATTGTTTTAAAATGTAATTTTTATTTTACCTGTCCATCCACTAGTACATTCACAAGTATAATTCTGTGCCCCATACACCGGTTGTTCCTTACAAATTCCTTCGTTCTGACAAGGAATTGTCTGACAAGGCGTGATCACACAACCATTGGCAATCGTTTCTGGTGGACAAATACAAAGTCCATCTCTGGTGCAAACTTGTAGATTGTACATGGGGGCTCACATACTGCTTCAGGGGCTGGTAAACTTATTGTACGTTCGGTTTGTGTAAGTGAGAGGACGTTCACAGTACAAACCTGGGAAGGAATAAAAATATTTTTGGAAATTCAAAGGATGGGAATTAAATAATTAAATGGCAAGTTTTATTTCATGTTACCTGAATATCCCGGTGGACAAATACAGATTTCACCATTGTGCATATTTTGTTCGCAAGTGCCACCATTTATGCAAGGACAGGAAACCAGAGGGTTTTCGATAGGGGTCCCACTTGTACTTCGCAATGTGCTCCTGGAAATAAAAAATGGTTCCCAATCATCTGTTAGGTTTATATAGTGAAATATAACTTCTATGTTTAACCAGAAAACAGTTTCTAATCTCTAATAATTTATTTATCAATTATTACCTGCGTAGCCATTTGTACAAATGCAGATAGGATGCTCAGGTGTACCTCCGCAAGAACCGCCATGCAGACATGGTCCTCCTGGACAAACCGACAGAAGAGCCATACACATCCCTGAAGTACCTGGAAATAAATATTTGAAAATTTATTAATATATACTAGCTGACCCCGGCAAATGTTGTTTTGCTAGTAAGGTATATTTTAAACAATTTCTAGAGAATCAAAAATATTAATACTTAAGTGCATAAGGATGTGTTGTTTGAATGCTATATACAATGAAGAATTATAAAAAAAATAAATCCCATAGTATGTCTATATTTGTCAATACAATCAAACTGAAAGTTTTTATACTTTCTATAGAAAACATGGTTAAATCCAATCTTTTTGGTTTTTCGACTTATTGATTACATTTCAAGTTTTTCAGATTCTTTTTGGATTCTGGATTTTGTTATAATGGTAAATAATACTACTGAGCTTATACAAAATTTTCACATTTCTGCGAAGAGAGATAGAAAATGAATTAAGTATTTCTTCTTTGATCTGCTTTTTGAAAAGTTTCAAGTAATATTCGATGAACTAAAGTAAATTTAATAAAAAGTATAAGTAGAGCAGGGTGAGGCACAAAGGTCCAATTTGACTTTGAGAAAATAAAAATTATATGTGAGAACCAAACAATTATATCACGACAAATAACACATTTCAAACGAACTATTATCTGACTACGTTCAGTTAAAACTAACAGCTACTTTATCATTGTAAAAATGTGCTTTTTTGATGTCTTTCAAAAATTTGTTATCTAGTCCTTATGTACTCTATAGGCAGGGTAAGTTGGAACGGAGATGGAAACAGGTTAATGTCTTATTTTAATTTTAAGGTATTTTAAAAATAATTACATTTTTAACTAATGCTATAAAACTACCAATGAAAGAAAATACTTTTATTGCGGATTTTCAAAAATTACCGTTTATCTCCCGATAGCAAAGCCATAAGAATCAAGGTTATAGCTCGTTATACATCTTTTTCCCTCTACTTTCAAATATTGTTGTTAAACCATGCTTAATTTACTGGTTCTGGCACATCGGTGGTGGACCTTTTAAACCTTCATCTATTACTATCGATAAATTCTGGGAAATTATAACTGGGAAAATGTTATTCGACAAAATGTCCTTTTGATCAATACTAAATTAGGTTCTGAATTGAAATAACATAATAAAAAAATAATATAACCTAGAAAAATGTTTTATAAATACCAATGAGTATATAATTAGACAAATGAGATCGTTCATAGCACCGCGATTGAGAAAAATATGATTTGCAAAAAAAGAGTGCTATAACGCCAAAAAGTGCTATTTCATATTAGCAGTTCAAAAAGTTGATATTTTGAGTGTCTATTAGTAACACTTGCGGCCCGTTTTAATAAACTTTTGTGTATAAATAAAACTACGAATAAAACTACTACTACAATTTAATCATAATTAATAATATTCACGTAAAACATCCTATTGAACATCTATCAAAAACGTTTGACATTTGACGTATTAGCCACCGTCCATTGTTTGATTCAAATTACGCTTCTACAAAAATGTTTCAAATTAAAAATGTAAAGTTTCTACGCGATTTTGAAATAATATCTCACCTTCGACAACCTACTGATTGGCACGAATTTTTCAAGACTAAGACTGGCCAAATCGGTTTAGCCGTTTTCGAGTATTAGCGGATCATTTTATCGAGAGCCTCCATTTTTATATATAAGAAGATAAAACAATTTTTTTATGAATTTACCTCCTGTTCATGGTTTGCAAACACATTCCCCAGACACACAATCTGAATCGAGTGGGCAATCATGGTTAGTCATCTGCACAACGGACGCTTCTCACAAAGTTCTCCCGAATAACCATCAGGACATGTGCAGTCTGTGTAAGTGCCGTGATCCGTGCAGGTTTCCACCATTGTAACACGGTGAACTCAAACATTGATCCAACCTCTATAAAAAAAAAGAGTGCGCGTAAGGTTCACATGTGATTGAAGTAAA
>NW_020537962.1:17500-24109 GCF_003426905.1 Ctenocephalides felis | reverse complement strand
TTACCCTGACAGGTCCACACATATATTAATCCCATTTTCTGCAGGAAAATCACGAACCAAATAGATTGTCACGAATTTAATTAATGTTATAAATATAAATATAAATAATTTAATCAATATTGAATACATAAATAAATCAATAAATAAATATGACCATACATAATATCGAACTCATTATGAAATTTTGCATGAGCAATAAAATATTTAATATCTAATTTTAATAGTGCATGTTTATGGTTATAATTAATATTGTGCAAAATGTTAAAAGTAGATTTATCGTATGAATATGTTTGTGTTTTATGTATGAATACATTTCTGCAAACAAAGTTTATAGAGTTCTTAAAGTGTTTGTAACATAAAATAATATCCAAAATATTGACCTATATGTGTCGAAATCGAGGCTAATTTACTTGAAAAAGTGTGGTTTAGGCAACTTGCCAATAAGGAAATGTGCACAAGCTGGCCAAAACATATTTTAACTTTTTTTTTACATTTTTACACATTTTTAAATATTTATCTGCACTTTTACATATTTATACATACTTTTATACACTTGTAAACACTTATACACTGACACACACTCGTACTTCCTTTAACACACTTATACACACTGACACACTTTCGAACTTCCTTTAACACACTCATACACTCTCGTACTTGCTTTTACACACTGTTCTACACACACACACACACACTCATACACACTTTTACACATATACACACTCGTATATACTACATTGTACACACATTTGTGCACACTGGTACACACTGATTAATTATTGCACACACTTTTACACACCTTTGTACACTCTTACACACTTATACACACTGATACATTCTTGTGCACTCTTTTACACACTTTTTCACACCATCATACACTCATGCACACTTATACACACTCGTACACACTCATGCATACTCATACACACTTTTTTACACACTCATTCACACACTTCATACAACTCACATACACATATGTATATATATATGGTAATTGTCTAGATAGTAATTTAATTTACATAGGAGAAACCAGCCAGAACTGAATGAAACGTTTACAACAACATAAAAACAATTCAAATAATCCGAGACAATTTAAAACTATGATTGCGGAGCATATTTATACTTTGAAACACAATAAGGACTTTTCTAACCTGACTGTACTACAATTCGAACAAAATTTATTCAAACGAAGAATTATAGAAGAATCTTTTTTAACTATTTACAGCAATAAAACAATAAATAAACGGAATGAGCTTAACACGCTGTGCGACACAAATCTTTTTTATTTAGATAGTATTTCCAAATTTCTCACAAAACAATAAAAACGACGCGCAAAGTATTCGCAATTCGTTCCACACATGTGAAGAATCTTGGTAAAAAATATTTTTTAAAAAGTACTTTCTCCATTATATCTTCAACCAGTCTACGAACAACACATTATCCAATTGTGATTTTTTAAATTAGTATTTTGTGAAAATATTGTGTAATTACAAGATTAATGTTTCTAATACATAGTGTAGTGCACCTTGATACCATGCATTAATAAAATTTTCCAATTTAACACTAAGATTAACTAATTGTAAGTACTATTTACTATTTTATCTTTTCTTTTCAGTCCAATTCAATTGTTTTAGTTTTTAATTTTATTTTTAGTTTCCACTGAATGAAGGCTAGGATTATAGCCGAAACGTATGGATTTAAAATAAATTTTTGAAAGAAATTCATGTTTTTTATTGATGTTATGCCCGATTATTAGACTTTGTTAATATATATGTATATATATATACACTCCTACACACTCTTACACATTTTTTCTCACTTTTGCCCGCATTTGTGCACACTCGTACACAATTTTCCACACTTACAAATGCTATGAAAATCGAGAAAATCAATCTATATCGAATTATCGACTGTGTCACATGAAATAACATTTCAAAGCTCCATTCAAAACAATAATATGCATCCAAAACTTTCTCATTGTAGTCGCATTGTCGTCCGTCATTAACTTTTCCCGTCTGCTTGTTTTCGAAAGCTTTGAAAGCTAACCGAGTGCCAACAAAAGCTCGAAGCTCAAAGCTTTTGTTGTCGTTTTGCACTCGACTATTATACTATATATTAAAATAACTTTCGGCTTTCTACTTTCGAACGGAATGCAAAGAGAAAACTATGCGATGGAATTAAATCGATCGTTAAAATACTCTATGAAATGAAAATGATGTTACGGAACGTGAGGCGAATATTAATTTCGTTTTATGGCTTGAAAAAGGGTGTGAAACTACTAGTGTGGGACGATAGTTTGTCTGTCTCGGCAGTTAATTGTTTCATATAAAACTATGATTTGAAACGTGATAGAAATAATAATGGTTTATTGGGAAGAAATGTGCAATAATGTGTAAAAGTGCGTATTAGTGTGTATGTACTAGAGATGGGTAACTCACTCCGGAGTTATCACTCTGATACAACTCCTCCCTCGGAGTGAATCCTAGTGGAGTTGTTTCACCGGATTTGTCATATCCGACTTCCCTAAACTGGTACTAAATCTGTTACTGCGTTTTCGCTTTGGGAAGGAAGCTTTCGCTTTCTCGTCTCACAGGCAGTTTTATGACCTTTTAGGTATACGGTTTTTTTCCAGAAAATACAAAAATATTACTTCAAAGATGCAGAACAATGAAATTGTGTTTAAGTGTGAATAGCTCCAATGTATAATTTATTAAATAGTGAGGAGTCATTTTTCTAACTACGACAATCTTTGGTCGTGAATGACGGCAATCAGGAATATACATACCGAAAAATACACGTACACGAAACAAAATACATTTAATCTGGTTTTTCCATAGTCTGTAATAACAATACTTTAGAGTGCAAAATATATCAGTGAGGTCAATAGTATTTAAGCAGCAAAAAATATATAGTATTAAATTTTTACTTTTACACAATTATATAATCGAGTAAAATAACAATATGCTAAACGAACTACCCGATATAATATTAATTCTCAAATGGAAATAGCAGACAAAAAAATTAGAAAGCAGAAGTATTATTATTTTGTGAAAATATTATATGATAAATGTGTTGCTTGAAATTAATGATGAAATTAATCAAAAAAATCAATTATCTTAAAGGTAAAGGTGTGTATAAATGTATGCATTAGTGTACAAGTGTGCAAAACTGTGTACGAATGTGTACACGCAGTGTAAAGAAGTGTGTAAAATTGTTTACTAGTGTGTGTAACTGTACTGAGATGTGTATAAGTATATGTTCGTGTAATAAATTTAGCAAATACGTACATGAGTATGATTCGAGTGATTTAATACTACATTCGGGTTTTGCGATGATAATTCAAAGAGATTGTTATAAGGTTTTTGGGCAAAAGTAATTGGTCTGTGCGAAATACAAAGTTTCGCTTTGTTCTTCTGCATGATTTACTCCTTTATGTCGCTAATAAACTGCAGACGAATATATTTTACATTTTACATACAAACCCACATACATACACACACACATAGGGTAAAGCTGTACTTAAAGGTACGCGGGTAAAAAAGTCCACAACTGATATCTCAAAATCAAGTAAAGTTAACAATTTGAAAATAGAGGGCAAAAGATGTATAACCAGCCATCACCTTTAGACACTGGACCTGTTTGTCTTCTGGCCGTCCCAACCCACCCCGCCTAAAAAAGATCCAGGTGACAAATTTTTGAAAAACACTAAAAACACAATACTACAAACGATGAATAAGTTGGAAGTTTTGCTGAACATAGTCAGATGTTTGTTTGATATGTGTTCTTTTATTTTGTTGTGATATAATTAGTTTGGTTTGGTTTTGAAAGTTAAATTGGACCTTTATTCCCCACCATACCCTATATTTTATCTATACCTATCCACTTATTTTTCTATATATTATAATCCTTAAGGTGAATTTTTCGTGCTCGTCGTAACGTAAAAACGTAATTAAGATATAAATCAAGGTATTTCTCATTTCGGGCGCCGAAAAATCTCTCAGGAAATTACTAAAATATGCAGATGGCCCCCTTTTGAAAAATAACACTTTAACAATATCATGCTATGCCTTCGTTGGAAATCTTCTCGTGAAATATTTGTCATTTTTAAACGAAACACAAAAATCGCTAAAGAATTCACTTAATAACGAAACCACGCCGTGGCAAATTGAAAAAATAATAATGGAATCAGAAATGATACATAAATAAAACAGTCAAACTTTTTAAACAGGCATATAGAATAGAATGAAAACTGAATTATATTTAAAAAAAATCCTGATACGTTTCGAGTCCCGGTTTGACTCTTCTTCAGCAGACAATGAAGAAAAATGTTATACAATAAGATAAAGTTAATAGAGCAGAAATTCAATATTTTCAAAAAATAGTAACGGTTGTTCTAGAAAGTTGTAATTTTGAAATGTTATACCCTAATATGTCTACTATAACGACAAATACTAAAATTTTTTTTATTTGTATTTATTTTTCATAGCAAGCTATACAAAGTACATTCAGCTACATATTACATACTAAAATTGATACGTTTTCTAACAATTTTTTTAAATTTCTTCAATTTTCTGAACAAAGAACATCAATTCCTGCATATATCAGGAGATACAAGTATGTACAATTAAAACATTTTATTTAAGAACAAATATTTCTAGTATAGTATTGTATTTTGGATATGTTATACCCTAATATGTCTACTATACTAAAAAATACTAAAACCGATACGTCTTCTCACAAGTACGATGTGTGTGTTTGTGTATTGTGTTCTTCGCAGACTCTGATGGTTTTGCTGTTAAAGGACAAAAAGTGCCCTAGTCGGCTTTTCTGCAAATCTCTGACACTACATTACTCATAAGTGTAATGGCTTAGGGGAAAACCACGTACTTGAGAACACATTAGCGATTTAATTCATTGTAAACACACTTATATACATATACACACATATTTATATACACATTCAGATACATTTCAATACGTTAATATAGATTCAAACACATTAGGAAATACATGTTCAAACTTGTGTAGCAAAATTGTACACACTTATACACATTTTTACCCACTCGTACAAAATTGTACACAGTTATACACATTTTTACCCACTCGTACAAAATTGTACACACTTATACACATTTTTACCCACTCGTACAAAATTGTACACAATTATACACATTTTTACACACTCGAGCAAAATTGTACACACTTATACACACGTGTATTAAATTTTTACACACTCATACTTATACACGTCTGCACATTTTTACACACTCGTACAAAATTGTACACACTTATACACACGTCTACACATTTTTACACACTCGTACAAAATTGTATACACTTATTCACACGTCTACACATTTTTACACACTCGAACAAAATTGTACACACTTATACACACGTGTATTAAATTTTTACAAACTCGTACAAAATTGCACACACTTATACATACGTGTATTAAATTTTTATACACTCGTACAAAATTGTACACACTTATACACACGTCTGCACATTTTTACACATTCGTACAAAATTGTACACACTTATACACACGTGTATTAAATTTTTACACACTCGTACACAATTGTACACACTTATACACGCCTCTGCACATTTTTACACACTCGTACAAAATTGTACACACTTATACACACGTCTATACATTTTTACACACTCGTACAAACTTGTACACACTTATACACACGTCTATACATTTTTACACACTCGTACAAACTTGTACATACTTATACACACTTAAACACACGTCTATACATTTTTACACACTCGTACAAAATTGTACACACTTATACACACGTCTGCACATTTTTACACATTCGTACAAAATTGTACACACTTATACACACGTCTATACATTTTTACACACTCGTACAAAATTGTACACACTTATACACACGTCTGCACATTTTTACACACTCGTACAAAATTGTACACACTTATACACACGTCTACACATTTTTACACACTCGTACAAAATTGTACACACTTATACACACGTCTATACATTTTTACACACTCGTACAAACTTGTACACACTTATACACACTTAAACACACGTCTATTCATTTTTACACACTCGTACAAAATTGTACACACTTATACTCACGTCTGCACATTTTTACACATTCGTACAAAATTGTACACACTTATACACACGTCTATACATTTTTACACACTCGTACAAAATTGTACACACTTATACACACGTGTATTAAATTTTTACAGACTCGTACAAAATTGTACACACGTCTACACATTTTTACACACTCGTACAAAATTGTACACACTTATACACACGTCTACACATTTTTACACACTCGTACAAAATTGTACACACTTATACACACGTCTGCACATTTTTACACACTCGTACAAAACTGTACTCACTTATACACATTTTTACACACTCATACAAAATTGTACACACTTATACACATTTTTACACACTCGTACAAAATTGTACACACTTATACACACGTCTATACATTTTTACACACTCGTACAAAATTGTACACACGTGTATTAAATTTTTACACACTCGTACAACTTGTACACACTTACACACACATTTTTACACATTTGTGCAAAATTGTA
>NW_020537962.1:0-12500 GCF_003426905.1 Ctenocephalides felis | reverse complement strand
AAAAAATGTGGTTCACCAAAGAGCACTTCAATGAAACGGATAATTTGCGGATTCACTTTCATTTACTTAAAGAAGTTCAACTAAAAAACACTTCAGTTTTGTAATCGAAATAAATTCATTACTGTTGTGTAATAAAATCAAATTTTTCTTTTTCAAATATAAAAGAAACAAAAAATTTCTTCATCTTTAACCATCTGGTGGCGAAACGGAGTTCGTCGGGTTTGCTAGTATATATATATATATATATATATATATATATATATGGATGTATCACATATATGTATCACATATAATTTATTACATGTTAACGGGCACTGACTGTCCTCATGATGTCGCACTTGTAATTCCGTAACGTCGGCTGTTAAATCCGAAGAGAAGTAACGAAGTGTTGTACGACGACACATAATGTGCTCGTAAAATATTTTATTGGCACTTACATAAATCAGGGGCGGACTATAGGGCCCCCGAAATTAGTCTCTTACTGCTCCTTGACATGTACCAGAATCGAGGTCGTAAAATAAAGCCTAAGATTGGCTTAAAGAGAAGGAAAGCAGGGACGGATCAGGGACATGTTTAAAAGGGATTGAGGGGTTAATGTCTTAAATCAGGGATGAACTTGTGAAGCCTCCAAATTGTACTGTTTTTGCTCCTCCGAGGTCATGAAATTAAATACTCCTAACCAAATAAGATCAGACGAAGGGATAAAAATGAGGAAAACAGGGACGAATCGTGGTTTTATTTTTGTAAAAATGTGGCAAATTTATTGGTAAATGTCATAAATCAGGGACGCACTCGTGAGGCCTCGGCATTGTACTCTTTTTGCTCATCTAAATATAGTAAAACCCAAGTTATAAAATAAAGATTCCTAAGATCAGCCAAAGGTGCACAAATGAGGAAAACAGGAACGAATCGGGATTTTAGTTTTGTAAAAATGTGGTAAATTGATAGGTAAATTTTATAAATCAGGAGCGGACTATGGTGACCCTAAAATTAGTCTCTTCCTGCTCCTTGACATGTATTAGAATCGAGTTCCTTAAATAAAGACTCCAAAAATTGGTTTAAAAAGTGAAAAAAAAAACAAAACAGGGATGGATCAGATATATACTTGTAAGATAAATCAATTTTATAAATCGAGGATATGCGTAAAAAGCAAATATAAGAAAAACAGGAGCGGATTAGGGGCTAGCTAAGGAGACGAAATAAACCGATGTGAAAATTTGAAAATAAAATGTATTAAAAATACTTCTGCTGTATATAGTATGCCGAAATTTTAGTATGATATTTTTTACTACGTCTACTATGGCGACAAGTACTAAAACTGATGAGTCTTCAAATAAATATTTAAAATACCTATATTTATATGAGTAAAGTACTGATATAAATTGAAGTATCGAAGTTTGAATAATTTATTAAAATATGATATTCTTTATAATGTCTACTATGATGACAAATACTAAAATTGATGAGCTTTTTAACAAATATTAGAAATATTTATACTTATATGAGTAAAGTGCACAAAAAATTGATAAATCAAAGAAAAAAGTATGAAAAATTTATTAAAATTAGTTCTGCTGTATATTAAATTGCTGAAATGCGGAAAACAGGGACGGATTAGGGATTAGTAGAGAAATTAAACGTTTCTCATTACATTACAATGACTGGAGTACACTTTTTACACCGAATTTATAATTTTATAATGTAAAGTAACTGAAAATAGTAAAAAATACCTGAAATTTAATACCAGAAAATAGGTTTTATAAATGAGAAAAACTACCTTAATGCGACGAATTTATATGAATATTTTAAATTGTATAAATCTTATAGAAATCATATAAACATTTTTCTAGTCCAAATGGTTTCTCATTTCTTAATTAGCTTAAGCATCATCTACAAAAAATTTATGTAAAAAAATGTAGTTGGTGAATTAAATAAATGTTTATTTTAATTTTCAATATTTTTTTGTGAAAAGATGAAAGCACCCATTCAGAAAAGTCCAATCACAAATAAATATACGTATATATATATATATATATATATATATATATATAAATATAATAGAGATCAGTATATTAAAATTAAGTTATCTCTGAAGCAAAGAAATCAAAGAAGCGGAAAAAATGAGATAAAGAAAAGTCTTAGGTCGACTGGAAATCGTCTATCTGATTGTATATAAATATATATATATATATATATATATATATATATATATTAGAAGTCACAATCCTAGTGGGTTAAAATGGGTTTAATTGGGTTAAATCAACATGACAATTGTTTTTCTAAATAAAGTCCTTTTTCGAAGGTAAGCTTGATTATTTTTACAAACAACAACTTTCTAAATGTTAAAAAACAATTAATGATTTAATGATGGTAATTAGTTGATTTTAAACAAACAACAAATCATATATATATATATATATATATATATATATATATATATGTGTGTATATATAAGATATATAAGTATATATAGGAATATTGTATACAATAAAATTTGATTGTAACTGATCAGAGACACGCTAGAATATTTTTGGTGATATTTAAGGTAAAATTCCATTAGTGCCATATGGCATATATATATATATATATATATATATATATATATATAATGTTGATATATATTGTACGTAAATATTTACTATTTTAGGTCATAGATATTGATTTACTAACATATGACGACACGAAGAACACAAATATGGAATTTGATTCCAAAAACAGACAAATATTTATTTTAGAAAGGTTATTGAATAGATTGTTCATGAATTGGCGAAAAACACGTTTATTATTCAAAAAAGCGAAAAAAAACTTCGAATACAAAGTGTTATTTGTCATTCATATTGTGTGCTTTACTTTTATAATTTTTATCTCAAAATTGTGTTTAACAGAGTATTAGCTTATAAAATTTCTGAAAAATATTATAAAAAGTACAAATTGTAAAAATCGTGCAAATTTTTTGGATGTATCTTTATCTTAAGTTTATTGTTTTAGGATTAAATTTTATTAACATTCTCAAAAACATTAAAAAATAATATTTAACGTACAAATATTGGATTTTGTACGAATACGGTGGAGACGCCTTGTACTTTCTTATTCTACACATTTTTTTCTAAATTACAAAATTAATTATATTAATATTAGAATAAAAGTATTATAGATGTTCATTTACGCCCATAAGTCAACTCTGTATACTCTAAAAAGTGTACCATAAGATTTTTCATATATTTTATTACCCAGTGCGATTTATGGTTTAAAAGTTTTCTCCTTTTAAATTCTGCTTGGACAATATCCAAAAATAATTCTTTTCTAACAGTGTCGATGAATAATGTGGCAAAATGATTTGTTTTTCAGGAAAAGTGCAAATAAAAAAAGTTAAAAGTCTTTGGTACTTATTTGAGTAATAAATTTCGATATTGTTTTTGGAGAAAAATATTTTTAACGATATTTTATCGGTGCAGATCGATATCAAGTAGTTAGAGGACGGTTTTTGTAAAATGCACTTATGGATATTAAAGATGATATTGTTGGAATAAAAAAGGTTTTAAGGTAGTATGTGTGTAAAACAATTTTTTAGGAAATTTTATTAGCTGCAATTTTCTCTAATATATTTTGTTTCTATATTAAATAGTTCAATTGTAAATTTAAATCGTTTAAACAAAGTCAAATATCAGATACGTGCTTTGCATCAATTTTGAATAAGTAGCTATTTAAATGTAGGATTTTTTGGGGATATATATATATATATATATATATATATATATATATATATACATTAGTATATATTTTGGTTCGTGAATGGAAAATAAAACAAATATATTTCCATATAGAAGCACAACTTAATTAACATATTTATGGGATAATAAATTCTGTTTTTGGTATCACATGTGCCGTCGCTTTCAAATGCAAAAATACGTCAACTGAATATAATACGACGAAAAATATACATTTATATATATATATATATATATATATATATATATATATATTTGTAATATTTTTGCAGCCCAATCGTCGAATTAAAAAAAAGATTAAATAACAAAATTACTCATTCCATTAAACGTTTCGACACTTGATGTGTGTCATCATTCAGTAATCTAAAAAACATATAACATAAATACAAAGTTGATGATAAATATAAATATATAAAAAGGAGGAAATTATACATACCAAACCAGGAAAAATAACAGAAAAAATTAATTATGATGTAAAATTGATTGAACACTAAATTTGTGTAAAATAATAATATACTATTATATTAACAAACGAGAAATTGAAGGAGCACATATTGCCCTCCTATATTTTATGTTATTAATAGCGGTGCATTATGAACACTGATCAAGGTTACAAGGTTTTCTTCTTGTTTCTCTTTCCCCTTTCGTTTCTCACAACTCGCTCCCACTCCTTCACTACACTTGCGAGTAACCTTGATCAGTGCCCATAATGCACCGCAAATGTCCATGATGCAAATTTTAATTTGTAGTTGTGAAAAAATGTATTTTTGTGTCACGGACAAATTCCTAAAATTTGGTTGATAACGAAAAAAATATACAAAATAATTATATATAGTTATTGGCAAAGTTCAAGACAGATAAATTATCTAAAAGATTGACAAATATAATATTTATCTGTATAAATTGCATTGCATGAACTTGGGAGAAACTACATAAAATTATTTGAGTCTCACGCGCATGTCTGTGGGTCTCTGGGTCTCATGACAATATATATATATATATATACAAATATATATAAATATATATTTGTATAAAACATATCAAATATATGAATGTAGGCATTCGAAAACATATTATTTTATCGAATCATTCTGCATGAACAGATTCAACTTGTCCCAAAACTGCGAAGCGTGAACTGACAAATTGAAAAATCAAATCGAAAAACGAAAACAAATATATCATTACAGGGCAAACACAGGGCCGAACTCGAAAATAAAATATATACACATATATGATATACAAAACCATTTTACAGCCTATTAAACGCGTTCTATTTATCTTTTTTTCAAAATGTCCTAAATATCAATCCCAAATCTACTAATCGTGCCAAGGTAAAAAATGGACAAATCCTAGTAAATTTTCTCCAAATTTAGGTTTTGTTTAGATTTCCTTCATTTATCATCAAATTGTCCTGAAATATCAATCCAAAATCTTCCAATAAGATCATCTATTTGTGGTACAATAAGAACAATGAGGAAAATCATTATTACTATGGTTTCTCCGGAATCCGGACATCCAAGCGCCTTATAACCAATTTCTTTAGTAACAAATATGGATATATACTGAAAAAAATTATAAGCAGGAAGAACTATGAATTTGGTTTTTCCCAAAAGTTACCTGATTTTTTAAGCCCTTTCTTGGTGGTGTCAAATAAGAACAATAAGGGAAATCATTAATACTTTGATTTCTCCGAAATAAAATTATGTATTTCCAAGTGCCTTGTTGCCAATTTCTGGTGAAAAATCGTCAAAGTTAGGTTATTTCTAGATCAACTATTGGTTTCTTTGGTCTACTTTATGGTTGCTCTTGCAATATCTATCATGAGAATAATAAAAAATAGGATTTCACTAAAAAAGAGAAACTATGGACTTTCCTTGACAACTTCTAAATTCTTAAATCCTTCCAAACTTCCTAGAGTCAAATATGGACATATCCTGGAAAAAATCATAAGCAGGAAAAACTATGTAGTTGGTTTTTCCCAGAAGCAATCTGGTTTCTTTAAACCCATTCTTGCTGGTGTCAAATAAAAACAATGGAAAAAATTCAATAAAACTCCGGAATAGACAAGACTTTGGATGTCCAAGTGCCTTATTACCAATTTAAGGTAAAAATCATGAAAGTTAGGTTATTTCTGGATGGGTTTCCTTGGTCTACTTTACGAATGCTCTTACAATATCTATCATGAGCATCAAAAAATTAGGGTTTCACTAGAAATAATGAGAAACTATAGATTTTCTGTGACTATTCCCAACTTCTCCTAAAATATCAATCTGTTCTCCTTCCATCAATGCCTTCTGCTTTCCAGTTAATTGCACAATCACAAATCGAGTGTTGTCCTTGTGCTATTAATTATCCTTTTAGTCCGGGAGGCATGTCACGATCATCATCTCATCCTGATGTTGAACCAAGATATTATGTAATCAAAACAACAAGGACACTAATTGGTTACTTAGATTGTCATAACAATTATGCTACTTGGGATAGTACATTGTGTTTTCCTAAAGTATACCGAGTTGTTGTAAGGCATTTTATTATTAGACAATCTTGAAGATTTTGTTTAAATTTGTGGAATACGTCATTCATATTTTTCGAATGGTTTAAAAATTGTCTAAAATATAATGAAAAAATGTATTCGGAGAAACTTTTTTTTGTTAAAAAATAAAAATGTACAAGAGATAAAAGATAAAAAATATACCAGATCAAAGTTATATACAGGGTTATCACTATAAATATGTATCCATAAAATTTATATTTTGCATTGGTTGAATAATGTATCTATTATTTCGTAAAATCCCTTTAATATTGAAAGTGAGATATTGGATCTGCTTGCCACCTAGCCGTCCCATTTTACCCCGCCAATGGGGTAAAAAGGACCAGGTAACAAATTTTTGAGAAACAGAAAAAACACACATTTTTACAATGGTGAATTGGCTAGAAGTTTTACCAAACATAGTCATAGATAGTTGTTTGTTTGCTATGTGTTGCTATTATTTGTAGTGATATATGTGGTTTGGTTTTCACAATCTAATTGCTCAAAGTCAAACTGGACCTTTGTGCCCTGTTCTACCCTAAATATACCGTAAAAAACGACTAAAACTTTGTATTTTGTATTTTTAAGTAAATATAGATAATAAGTAGTGTTACAAGCATCATTTAATTAAGTTTTGAGAATAAATTTCATTTTGGATATAGTGGTTTATTTTTGGAACTTTTAGGAAGACACGACAATATATATATATATATATATATATATATATATATATATTGTTCTGTGATTTTTGTGTATTTGTATTTATAAATTGTCGACGAACATCTGTCGTAAACGGTCCGAATAAAATTGTCTAAACAGCCAGAAATTCTGAAGAGAATCATCAGATTAATACAAAGAGAAGGTTTCTCTCACAATCTGCTTTTATTTTTGGCAAAACACTCGAAAATCCTACAATATATATATATATATATATATATATATATATATATATATATATATACAATCAATTTTGGAAACAAACCGTGCACATTAAGATAACTTTCCTTCTGACCCTACATAACGTGCGTTGTAATCTACACAGTTTATTTCGAATATTGTAAATGTTTGTTAGAAAACTTATCAATTTTAGTATTTGTCATCATAGTAGATATATTAGAGTATAACATACTAGAATTGCAACTATCTAAAATAACGAGAACTATTTTAAAAAAAATCCAAACGTTACTAGTTCAACAAAACTATGTTGTTCTGGAACTAATTATGTAGTTGTAATTATCTAAAAATATTTGTAGGAAAACTTATTAATATTAAACATGATATGTTGAAAAATAACATAATAAAATAAGAATTATATAAAATAAACAAAATTCTTTAAACTGAATTTTTTCTCCTGACCCTCTACAACAACATTAATAATACTCTACTCAGATAATTAGAAAAGTTTAATATTTGTGAGATATATATATATATATATATATATAATTTCTATCCCGCATAATACGCGCTTTTCGGTTTGTACGCTAAAAATTGTCTTAACGAGGTTTTGATTTATGTATATGAATATTTATATTAAAATTTAATATCACAATTAATTAAATGAATAATTACAAAGTAATAAAGAAGATACTTGTCCTTATATAAATTAGACCTCGAAAAGTCTAACTTATATATAAAGAAAGAAAAAACCGACGTTTATATTATTGAATTATTAATATATATACATATATATATATATATATATATATATATATATATATATCTGTGTATTTATGTATCTATTTTTTCCCAAAAGCAATCCATTATCCGAGTTTAATAAAATATAACAAAACCATTCCATTCACTCGAATAACTCTGAAAAGTTTTCACAAAAAAAAAAATCACGAATGAAAATTTAATCAGAACGATGGGAAAGCCAAAAAATTCTTTTTGCTATTAATTAAAAACAAAATTATATACATATATATATATATATATATATATATATATATATATATATATATATACTAGCATACCCAGCCACGCTTTGCTGAGGCTTTTATTACAATCCACCTAATTGAAATTTGAATCTGGTGAACAAACCTAAAATTTGGGTGGTCCTTAATATGGATATTTTCGAATTTCTTTGCTCCCAGGGTTTTTTAGAATTTTATAACCTAGCGACAAGTGAATCAAAATTTTAGAGAATGACATTGAATTTGCTTATTTTGATCATTAATAAAAAATTCACAACAAAAATTTGATGTATTATATAAAATACGTATTTACTAAGGAAGAAGAACCAAAAAACTTTGGTTGAATTGTGGACTATCTAAAAGTTAATGTTAAGTGCTAAAACTATCAGAGAACTTTGTTTTATCACTTTGGAAGCATTTAAGACCCTAGGAGCAAAAAAATTCGAAAAAATCCATATCAAGGACCACCCTACTATACATGTATGCATAGTATATGTAAATATCTATAAATTACCAATCATCTGTTGAATACTAAACGCGCCCTTTAAAATTCGCCCCATTAAACATCCCTTGAATAAATAAACCTGTCCTGTCCTTGTCGTCGGCAAATCAAAAAAGGGATAAAAGGGGATGTTCTTCCGGCATTTACTTCCGAAGTATCATTTCCGGATAAGACGATGACACGACTTATGGACGACGAGAGCCAAATCTTAACGAAGTTCATTTGAAATTCAGCGAGCTACTCAGGACGAACAGTAATAGATGGTTTTTATATGTTATAGTCAGTTTTAATGTCATTTTAAAATATTTCTGCTTTTTGCAGAATGTTGTCAATTAACTATGTTATAATTTAATATGTCTACTATGACAGCAAATACTAAAATCAATAAGTTTTCTCACAAATATTGTTAGATAATTTCAATTACATGAAAAAGGTTTAAGGTCATCACTGATTTAGAATGATAAGTTGAAGCAACAAAGTTTGAAAAAATTATTGAAATAGTTGTCAGTGTTCTACATAGTTGCAATTCTAGCATGCTACATTACATTGTCTATGATAACAAATACTAAAATCGATAAGTTTTATAGAAAATATTCACGATATTTACAATCATATAAAAGCATAAGAACATAGAGCTATAGAACAAAAAATTAAGTAATCAAAGTTTTATTTTTTTTTAAAAAGTTTATAAATTAATTTTTCAACGTTGCAGTTTTATTATGTTAAGCTCTAATAAATCAACTATGAGAGCAAATACTAAAATCGATGAGTTTTCTCACAAACATTTAAAATATTTCAAATTATCTGAGTAAAGTACAATACAAAGTTACACATTATACAGGGTCAGAGAAAATGGTATTCTTAATGTGCACGGTTTGTTCTAGAATTGATTATATATATATATAGTTAAAAGATTCTTTTATATTTGGTTTGTTGTTAAGTGTTGCTGTTTGTTAATTTTTCTCTTATTGTATAGTTACTTTACCAATCCACATATATTATAATTACCTAGATATACTAATTTTCATACTGTTTTTAGATCCACTGATGATGACATTAAATTGAATGTCGAAACGTTTGGAAATAAAGATTATTTTATAAATCTTTGGCTTTTCTTTGTTTGATGTATCGCCCTCAAGAACTCACTCATATATTTCAACATCAAAATTAACTACTAAATCATATATATATATATATATATATATATGTATATATGAATATATATATATATATATATATATATATATGTATAATACCTTTCTGTTGTAATTATGAAAGTGGTCGAAGGATAACGTTCTGTAATGTTATCAAATGTCCTTCGTCCTTTTTTTACAAATTGCGTCCCGAGATATTCTTATTGCTCAATCGGCATGAAACTTTTGTCTAAGTTTCACTTTTATATAAATATATATATATATATATATATATATATAGCACACACATATATGTATATATATACACACACACATATATAAATGCAAAAGGATTTTTTTATCCTTTTGCGACAGCTTTATCTTTTCTATGATGCCATTGAGAATAGAAGTTTCGTTTTTTGTAACTTTTTATTCGATTTCACATTTATATATATATATATATATATATATATATATACATATATATATATACAAATATACATATACAGCAGAATCCCGTTAAGACAATTTTTCATGGGCCAAAACGCGTCTTATGCGAGAATGCCTATTACAAGGTTTAAGAACAATATATTTCAAACTACAAAGACCGTGTACATGAAGCGGCGTATTAAACGAGAAATTGTATTAAGCATGATCGTATTAACGGGTTTCTAATGTATATATAATTTGAAAGCATTCTATATACTGTGTTTATGATTTTATTAAAGTGCCAATGGATGTAGATGACCCCTAACAAATTATTCTATAGACAATGCAGAGTGCATTTATATTTTGTTAGGGTTAATCCACACAAATTTAATTAAATTTATGTATTATGCCATAAATCAAACACACACACACACATATATGTATATATATATACTCGTATATATATACATATATATATATATATATATAATTTATATGTATATACATATATAAATTCTAAGAAATATTCGAGCTATTTATTATTATATGAGAAAAGTATAGGTATTGGATCGATATTCTACCATTGTAACGATAATTTAGAATATACCGAGTTGCTGTAGGATATTATAATATTAGAGAATATTATAGACCAATTTTGCACATTTTTTTCAAAAACATTATTCATGTTAAAAGTTGCAAGAGATATAATAAATAAATTACACCCGATGAAAGTAAAACCAGGAAAAATTGTTGTCTATTTTTAACTACTGACTTCTATTAATAAATTTTTATATCAAATAAAAAATAATGTATGTATATAAATATTCATATGTATATATTTTACAAATGTAAATAATATTCAAATGAAAATATAGGAAATCGACATATTTTCGCATATTGAAGGATCCCCGAGGCGACCGCCATAAAACAATATGGGCTGCGGGATTATTATTAAATCTAAGACAGATAAAGATATAAAGGACCCTTTTAGATAATATAAGGACGATTTAAGACCCTAAAGGACATATATATATATATATATATACACATATATATCAGAATAGTCTTGAACTTAAAAATAACTCAAAAAATCCCAAACAATTCAAGACGATGTTAACCGAGCATATTAATAATTTAACCATGATATAGATTTTTTCAACCTAAAAATTTCACATTTTGAAGAGAATGTAATTAAAAGAAGATTCGCTGAGGGGTTGTTTTTGCAATTGCATAACGATAGAGTCATAAACAAACGATTCGACAATACGGCCCTGAACAAAACAAACACGTGGTTCCTAAATAACATATCAAAATTTCTTAAAAAATAACAAGATCTCATCGCTTTTTAAAATTCTCCTAAAATTTGAACCCATGCTAAAAACTGCTTAAAGAAAAAATGTGACATTTGTATTTTGAACTCCGAACAGTAAATACATAGTTTCGACAACTTGTTATCAGGTTTATTTGTGTGTTTTACCAGCTGTGATGTTAAAAAATATTTATTTTGTCAATGTGCACATACTCATACCATGGATTAATAATGTTTTCATATGTTATATTAGGATGCAAAATTGTAAGTGTTTATTATTATTATTATTATTATTATTATCATTATTGTTTTTCTATGAAATTTCTTATATATTATTTATTTAGTTTTAATTTTTAAAGTTAAATTGATTGCCACTGAATGAAGGCTAGGATGCTAGCCGAAACGTATGGATTTTAAATAAATAAATTTCTAAAAACTCTCATACTATTTTTACTGATGTAACGCCCGACTTTTTAACTCAAGTTAAACATATAATATGTTTTAACATCAAAATCAAGACTATTTAATATATATATATATATATATATATATATATATATATATATATATGCATATATAAATTTTAGCAATATCCCATAAAACTGTTTGTTCACAACAGCTAAATGGCGGTAGCATTAATAGTTATGGGAATAATCCCGAACATTTTGCCTACCGAAAATTATCAGGGACCGTATCTCTATTAAACTAAAATTAACAGTGAAGCTCAAAGATAGGTGCAAATTGGGAAAAACTATTTTACCGTTTCTTGATAATTAGCAATAGCCTGCATTCTTCTTCTTCCCATTCCCTTTCAGTTATCTATTTTACCCTTGACGACGTGCAGGAGGCACTCTTTTCGCAGAAGGGATCCGATCCAGTTTCCTTTTCTTTTCACGATTGTACTCAGTAGAGTCCTTTCCTTCGCCCATCTCTTCTCAGGACTTCTTCATTTGCTATTT
>NW_020537961.1:0-21481 GCF_003426905.1 Ctenocephalides felis | reverse complement strand
TGCGACGATCGGCCTAGCCGTTTCTTCATAAATGGCAGAAAAGTGAAAATTTTCGTCTACGTTTTAGCCCGCAATTCTGAATCGATTTTGAAAATTTTTGAAAATTCAAACCTTTCGAAAGATATGGTTGGGAATCGTGCTGATTAGTTTTGGTAGAGATCGGCCGGACCGTTTTCTTGTAATAAAGTTTTTAAAAAAAAATTTCGACGATTTTTATGATTATTTTTTTGACGATAGATACCATAGTCTTCTAGATCATACTAAAATATTACGGCCCTACGACAACTGGTTCAGCTTTAAAAATTCGTCAAAGTTCGCAAAAATCAGTATGGTCTTTTTGGCATTTGTCAAAATTAGACTTTTGATCGACGTTTTCTCAAAAACGCCTGAATCGATTTACGCCTGAACCGATTTTAAAAGCCATTTGATGTATTTCGGTGAGGACTATCGTTTGTCAGTTTTGTGCAACGATCTGCCAAGCCGTTTCTTTGTAATTTGAAAAAAACTTTTCGTCCACATTTAAGCTCATCCTACCGAACGATTTTAAAAAATCAAAAACTGTTCGAAAGATATTAGTTGGGAATGGTACTGATTAATTTTAGGTGAAAATCTACCGAGCCGTTTTCTTGTAATTAACTGTTGAAAAAAAGTGTTAAATTTTCGTCGTCATTTAAGCTCATCCTACCGAACCGATTTTGAAAAATCAAAACTGTTCGAAAGATATCATTTGGGAATGATGCTGATTAATTTTAGGTGAAATCTACCGAGCCGTTTTCTTGTAATTAACTGTTGAAAAAAAGTGTTAAATTTTCGTCGACATTTAAGCTCATCCTACCGAACCGATTTTGAAAATCAAAAAACTGTCGAAAGATATCATTTGGGAATGATGCTGATTAATTTTAGGTGAAAATCTACCGAGCCGTTTTCTTGTAATTAACTGTTGAAAAAAGTATTAAATTTTCGTCGACATTTAAGCTCATCCTACCGAACCGATTTTGAAAAATCAAAAACTGTTCGAAAGATATCATTTGGGAATGATGCTGATTAATTTTAGGTGAAAATCTACCGAGCCGTTTTCTTGTAATTAACTGTTGAAAAAAGTGTTAAATTTTCGTCGACATTTAAGCTCATCCTACCGAACCGATTTTAAAATTCAAAACTGTTCGTAAGATATTAGTTGGGAATGATACTGATTAATTTTAGGTGAAAATCTACCGAGCCGTTTTCTTGTAAATAACTGTTGAAAAAAAAATTTAAGCCGATTTTCATGGAAATTTTTTTGGCGATATACATCATGGTATTATAGAACTTACTGTAATATTACGGCCTAACGACAAGTAGTTTAATTTTAAAAATTCGTCAAAGTTTGCTAAAATTATTATCGTTTTTTTTTAAAGTAGGATTAATGAAGTATATTATTTACACATTTTTTTTTTGATTAAGTCGATTATTTACACATTTCGGGAAGTTCATGTAACTTGCCTCAAGGCTAAATACCAAACCAACTAGTTTTTATATTTTGTCCTTAATTATTATTTTTGCTCTACATTACGATATTTTCTACATCTGCTACCTCATCAATGATACTTTAACATAAATATTATGAGAGATTCGATCTGGTATTATAAACATGATATTGTATAACCAAGTTTTTGTGTAGTCTATCCGACAAATACGGTGCGGTTAGTAATATATATTTTTTTGCTGTATTTATTTTATGTAAAGGTGTGTCTTTGTAATAGTAGGAACATTTCTGTAAATTGTACATGTAATATTTATTGGTTGTTCGCAAAATTACAAGCAATGTTTGGTGTACTGTACTAAATTTTATGCAAATGGTGCAAGTTGTATTAGACACATGAATGCAAAACTGCATTGAGAAAAACTAGTTCAATTATGCAATTATTTTTTGCTAGTTCCTTTTAGGATAAGATACAAATTTGGAAAAAATATAAGATTTAATTTAGTGTTATATTTTAAATTTTATAGAGCTCATCGTGGTGTAATGGATAAGAACTAGGGTTTGTCGGTTTTTAAAAACCGTTTTTTTGGCAAAATTATGGGATTCGAAAGCCGGTTTTTTAGTGAAAAAAGTCGGTTTTCGCTGTATAAATGGAAAATGACAAATATAGCCAAATATAAAAGATAGATGACCGCGTTTTGATTTTTGAAATCATATCGGTTCAATACAGTGGCGGATCCAGGGGGGGGGTCACGGGGGTCATGACCCCCCCCCTGAGCCTGTTTTAGGACTTAGATAAAACACTAATTCAACAACAAAATTACTTCATAATGATCTTATTTATGTATTTTGTTACCAAACATATTTTACAACTCGAATATTTAACTGATTGTAGACGAATGGCGGAATCAAAAACCCTAAAATTTAAGGATTTTCTAATCGTATTGCGAATATATGTTTTATTACAGTTTAGGAAAAAAAATTCATTCAAAAATCAAAAAAATAAACTGATTGTGAGTGGCCTTTATGCATGAACTTTAGTAATCCTATTATAGACGACTTAATCAACATATAAAATAGTGGTGTATGGCATCGTGCCTTAAGGCAAATTGCTGAAACTACCCGCACCGTAACGAAATGTTCGAGGAATATTAAATGTTTTCAAATAGATTGTTAAAAATACTGTAACAATGTCCAATTTATAAAAATTATATAAACTGAATTGCAAAGTTAAAACCATTTATTTAAAGTATATAAGTTTTAAACTTAAGTCAGAATTAAAATTAAAATCTGAATTATTTTGATATACAAAAAAAAAATTGAAATAAAAAAATTGAAACATTTTTTTTCAAAGGCAATTATTTTGTCAAACAAGCAGAAAGTTTTTTGAATCATTCAAATCGGTCGCTCAGTTCTCTCAAAACCTACCATTTTTTGCACATTGTCTCTGTATCTTCGAAATGGCTGGACCTGCCTTTGCCAAAAACTAATCATATCTTCTCCCAATCATTACAAATTGGATGTTTTTTATGTCATTCAAATCGGATGCTCCGTTCTCTCAAAACCTCGATTTCTATTTTCTGCACTCTTTGCTCTTTATCTCCGTAACTGCTGGACATGCCTTCGCCAAAAACTAATCAGCTCATCTTCCTATCAATAGGAATCGATTGTTTTTTGAACCATTTAAATCGGTTGATATGTGCGCCCTAAAACGTGGACAAAAAAATGCGGACATACAAAACACACACACACGCACATCTATTTTTTCTGAGGTATGCCAAAGTGTTCAGATATCTTCAAAACGTCGAGAAATGCAAAAAATCATTTTAGATTTGAATGAATTTTTTTGCATTTCTCGACGTTTTGAAGATATCTGAATACTTTGGCATACCTCAGAAAAAATTGATATGTGTGTGTGTGTATTTTGTATGTCCGCATTTTTTTGTCCACGTTTTGTCCATCGCTGTAAACCATTTTGAAGTGAGAAACTATTGCAATTTTTTTCAAATATAGTAGTGATTTTTGAAAAATGGTTTGAATAATACACATTGATGGAAAATAATCCAAAACTTTAATTATCATAAGTAAACCACTTGTCGCAGGCCTAGTTTAGTACGTTCATTTAGAGCAGAAACTCTATCGCCATGTAAAGTTTCACTTAAATCGCAAAAAAATGACAACCTATTATGAAAAAGAAACGACTTGACCTATCTTCGCCAGAAACCATTTATTTCCAAATGATATCAATCGAATAGTTTGAGCAAAAACGGCTAAGAATTTTTGACAAAAACATGGACGATAATTTTAGCACTTTTCTGCCAATAGTAAAGAAACGGATCGACCAATTTTCTCAAAAAACTAATCAACGCAAGCGCTTATCCAGTTTCATTTTATAGTTTTTAAATTTTAACATCGGTTCAGACGAGAAAACGTCGAGGAAAGGTCAAAATTTGACTCACGTCAAAGACGCAGATTATTTTTAAAAAAATACACATATATAAGGTTACGCGGGTCCAATTTAACTTTGAGCAATTATATTATGAAAACTAAACAAAAAACATAACAACCAATAGGACACATCAAATAAAAAGCATCTGACTATGTTTTAGTCCAACTTCCAGCTAATTCATCACTGTAAAAATGTGTTTTTTTCTGTTTTTAAAAATTTGTCACTTGGTCTTTTTTACCCCATAGACGGAGTAAAATCAAACGGCGAGAGGACAAACAATTCAATTTACTATTTTTAATTTTAAAGGGGTTTAGCTACATTATTCAACCAATGAAAAATATGAATTTTATAGATACATTTTTACAGAGATAACTCTATATATAACCTTAATTTGATATTTTATCCAAAATATTCACCAGCAAAGTTGAAATAAATATTTATTTAATTTATCTCTTGTAAAAATGCTTCTTTAACGTCGTAAGAATCAGGGTGATGGCTAGTTGTACATTTTTCCTTCCACTTTCAAATATTGTTGTTAAGAAATCCTTAACAACAAAGGTGGTGGACCTTTTTACCCGCGAAGCCCCGCTCTATCTTATATATATATATATATATATATTGTATATATATATATATATATATATATATATATAGTAATTTTGTTACATACTCATTGAGGACTATAAAAATTTTTCAAATATGACCCCCCCCTGACGCCGAAGCTGGATCCGCCACTGGTTCAATAGCATTTGATATCTTATAAGTCTGCAATGGTTCCCACAAAATGTTTTGTATATATTAATTTAGATTTTTATACCAGTGTATATATTAATTTAAATCAGTGTGACTTCTTTTTGAAGAAGTAACTTCCACTACTCAAACTTAAAAAAAAAGAGTTTTAAACCCTAGAAGCCACAAATTATAGAACAAAAAACTTAGAATTATTATATCAGGCTTTAAAAATAATTAAGCATAATTTGGTCGCTAGTATGAGAGTATTTTCTATTTCAGGAAATTTTGTGAGTAAACAAAGGACACATCTAAGTAGCAATTCGATAGATGTTCTCAGTTTTTTAGAATCATATTTTATTAAACAGAAAACAATTAGAATATTTAAAATTAATTAATTAAAATTTCTCGGAACAGACAATACCCGAGCTTAATTGTTTTTAAAACTAAAATTGATATTAACAAGTATGTATCAACATGTATCTAATATTTTTTTTACTTTTATTTTTTAATTTAATGATTTTCTTTGTTTATTAATGATATTATTTTTGTTTATTCGAAAACTTTCCTTTCACTATCATAACAATATTTTCATTCTTATATGTGAAAATGATGCATGAATAACGAATAATTATTTTCAAAGTTATTCAATCAAGATAAACTATTATTTTTTAGTTATACTAATTAAAATTAAAATAATTTTGTTTACTATCTATAAAATTGAACAATGAATAAATACAGTCAAATTCTGCTCTAAATGCACTAAATTTGCGGATAAATTACAGAATATTCGAGCAAAAATTTATTTTTTATATGAAATTCGAAAACCGGTTAAAACCGGTTTTTTAGTAAAATTAAAATTCGAAAACCGGTTTTCTGAAATGTCGGTTTTTGTATAAACCCTAATAAGAACGTAGTCTAACTACTAACTAGACTAGTACTAACAAGTTTCATAGACAAATCGTTCTAAAAATCTATCGATTTCCTCAAGGCAAGCCAATATTTTTCTAAAATTAATCCCTGTGATCCTTTCAATTACATACTCACATTACATGTATTTCCTTCGTATAATCTAATACAATTATATAGTTCCATCATCAATAGTCTAGTACCCATTTGCTCTAGTATGTCGATCTATTCGGTTCTAATTGTAATTTCTGTTAATTAATTTAATACTCCTTCACGGGCAATAAAGTCAAATTATGAGGTCATTACTAACACTCGGATGCCTTTGATTCTGGCTTAGATTCTGTTAAAATTACGCAATCGGATTGTATAGTAATGGAACTCCAATAAACTGAACTCAACTCGAGCATTATGCAACAATTAGAGCATATTCCGGTTAATGATTTCCAACCCACGAATGGAGGTAATATATATATATATATATATATATATATATATATATATACCTTTTGGCTGGATGCGAAAAGTTTTGCAATTTTGCAGCGAAAAGAAAGTAGAAAAACTCACTATGAATAATAGTTTTCTAAAGACTATTACGTATATTTATCCGAATACGGAATACATTGAATTTTTTTTCATTCGATAATTCTTCTCTAAACAGCCACGCAGCAAGATTGCTTTAAAACAAGGTCAATATTTTCAACAAAAAAATCCAAAGTATAAAAGAAATTCGAAATAAGAAAAAAAATCAAATTTTTCAAAAATATCAATTTAGCAATTGAGTTCTAGCAATTTGCCTCAAAGCACGATGCCATACATCACAAGTTTTTTTCATTATTGATTTTTCATGACAAATAACATATTCAAACAATTTTTTACATAAAATTTATACTTTGAGAAATAAGTGGTTAATACATACAAGGAGATAAGAAAATTGATTTTCTATATTTTCAAAATCAGGAAGCTAATTATATTAACTAACAATTTTGTTTCTATTTTTAGAAATTTTAGAAATAAGGAAGTATTATTAGTTCTTGATATATAACGATTGTCTTCATGAGTAAAAATAAGGAACAATTCTATTGTATCATATTGTATGGAATTATATTTAATTAAAACAACAAACTGTTGCTCAATTGTAAATGTTATAATATAATAGAATAACACTGATAAAAAGCCTATACTTTAGTTAATCTAAATTTTAATTCATATTTTACTGCATCACTGGTGAGAGCTAAGAACTTCGAATCGGAGGTTCGATATCCACCTCGGACAACCTGATGTCAAGCAGCAGTGACATCGGTTTTCACTTAAAAATATAGAGAGCAAAATGTTACATTAACCGGCATTGCTGCATAAATTTAGGAATATATCAAATTACTAGAGAAATTTTTGTAATAAAATATATATTTCATATGCCACGTAGCACTTTTCTAAGTTGCTGGTTGCTGCCTGTTGCTGTTCAAGTTAACAAAAAATCGAGTTTAGTTTAATATCATCAACAAAGGAATTTACAACTAATATTAAGGCTTTTTCAGTATTAAAATCAATACATTTTAAAGTCAATCTTACACAAATATTTAAAAATATCTGTACTCTAATCTAGGGAAAATCTGCTAAATAGTAAATTTAACAGAGATGAAAATATTTGTAAGCTCCATATAATTAATTAGTATTTGTATTACTAATTTCATACTAGCAATTTGTGAAAAGTGAATATTACCTGCGTGTTCGGAGACATTATAAAGCAATCCATCAAATTGCGCAACCTGCTCATATACATTTCGCCGAGTTATATTATGTAAATCAAATATAAATTAAATAAAATTTGTAGAGACTAATCGAAGATCCGAAAGTAAACTAAAAAAATAGTAGATTTTTATATTTATAATAGATTTTTTACATATTTTTATAATAATTAATACCTAAAAGTACTGTGAACTATAGTGTTGACTTCTGAACAACATAGCCGTTCATAAATGGCAACCCAAACGGTTGTCCAAATTCTAGCACATAAATTCATTACAATTTCTGTAACATGTATATTTTATTTAGTCGAGTAAGGACAGTTCTCACTCTGAAATTCATAGCTATCTATGAAACACAAACTATACAGAACAAAGCACTAAGACTAGCACTAAACAAATCTAGAGACCCACGGGCAAGAAAATACAGCGCAATATAATTGACACATTTTTTCAGAGACTTTTCACTCAGAAATTCTTAACTATTTAAATCTATAGAGTCTATACAGACTATACAGAACAAGGCACAGCGACTGGCACTAAACAAATTGAGAGACCCACGGGCAAGCAAATACAAAATTATATAATTGACACTTTTTATTAGAGACTTTTCACTTATAATTTTTAGATATCTAAATCTACGGAGACTTAGAGACTATACAGAACAAAGCATTGAAACTAGCACTGAACAAATTCCGAGACTCATGGGCAAGAAAATACAAAACTATATAATTGACACTTTTTATTAGAAACTTTTTACTTAGAAATTCATAGCTATCTATATTTACGGAAACTACAGACTATACAGAACAAAGCACTGCGACTAGCACTGAACAAATTCCGAGACTCATGGGCAAGAAAATACAAAACTATATAATTGACACTTTTTATTAGAAACTTTTTACTTAGAAATTCATAGCTATCTATATTTACGGAAACTACAGACTATACAGAACAAAGCACTGCGACTAGCACTGAACAAATTCCGAGACTCATGGGCAAGAAAATACAAAACTATATAATTGACACTTTTTATTAGAAACTTTTTACTTAGAAATTCATAGCTATCTATATTTACGGAAACTACAGACTATACAGAACAAAGCACTGCGACTAGCACTGAACAAATTCCGAGACTCATGGGCAAGAAAATACAAAACTATATAATTGACACTTTTTATTAGAAACTTTTCACTTAGAAGTTCTTAGCTATCTAAATTTACGGAAACTACAGACTATACAGAACAAAGCACTGCGACTAGCACTGAACGAATCGCGAGACTCACGAGCAAAAAATACAAAATTATCTAATTGACACTTTTTATTAGAAACTTTTCACTTAGAAGTTCTTAGCTATCTAAATTTATAGAGCCTACAGACTATACAGAACAAAGCACTGCGACTAGCACTTAACGCGAGACCTACGAGCAAGAAAATACAAAACTATATAATTGACACTTTTTGTTGGAGACTTTCCACTTAGACATTCTTAACTATCTAAATTCATAGAGGCAAGAAAATACAAAACTATATAATAGTCACTTCTTGTTAAAGACTTTTTACTTAGAAATTCTTAGCTATCTAAATTTATAGAGTTTACAGACTATACAGAACAAAGCACGGAGACTAGCACTTAACCACGTGAATAGAGAATACAAAACAATATAATCGACGCTTTTTATCACCATATTGCATAATATTTACATCGGATTATTCAATTACACCTGTTGCATTTTTCATAAATGGCTTACACATGTAACGTTTAAGTAATTACACTAATTAGTAAAGCACGAACAACCGAGTTTTATTTATAAGAGCATTATTATGGCGTGCTTTCCCTATTTCCAGGGATTATTTTTAATTAATTCCTTTTTAATTTGCCTTTATTGCTCACGCAACAAAACTGTTATAATAGTAACAGATTATATCACATCAGAGTAATGTATAAAATTAACAAGGTGATATAGAATACAATTAGTATACATTGGTCAAAATTAATATAAAAATAATTTGGAAATAAACTATTAGAATAGGTCTGATCATTTTTATTTTATTACCGGCCTAATAAAAAATATTTTTAATGATTACTAAACTTGCACATTCTCGAAGAAATTTCGGAGTCGACCTTGGGCGTAACGTAACCTCTATAATAAAAAATCAGTTCATACTTTTTGGGAAACTTTCACTTTTACAATCCAGTCTTATATGTTGTATTTATATATTTATTTCGTGTTTTTTTATTTATTCATTCTGTGTCAATTATATTATTGGGCTCCCAACTGTATCAAGGTTGGCAAAGAGCGTGAAAAAACTTTATGTGATAATGAGAAAAGTTGTGAAATTGACACAAGAAATCAAAATTGAAAAGCTTTGATGGGTAACATATTTATCCTTAATTATGATATTATCAAAATTATTAAGAATTTAATATTGTTTTAAATAAATATAATATTTTACATGAGACCTCTATCTACATTCTTCAATCTGCACATAAATTTCCTGAAATTTCTTAAATGCCTTCATATAATGCTATTAAACTGTTTAGTTTATAGCCAAATGAGTATTAAATATTCATTTATCAATTACCAAAGTTATCTTATTTTAGAAATAATATTTGATTGGCATTTATCTAGAAAAAATGGGCGAAAGTAAGTGGACATTTGCGTCAAGGTAAAAATCTATCGGCGAATGAAAGTAATCGCACAGTTTAAATTAATAGATAGTTTACAGTACAAAATGATATTATAAATAAACACATATCTTATATATAAAATTTTTTATACGGGTGCATGATTTGAGACCTCGCCTAAAGGGTTATTCGGATTTTGATAATTTTTTTAGAGTTCGTCAAAAAAAATGTTTAAGATTCAATGAACGTTGAAACTATAGTAATATTGTAGAAATAAATGGCAAAAATTACAAAAAACACTCGTCATTGTTTGACATTGATAACATTTGAACTATCATCTGCTAGATATGTCGATTCACTTGAAATTTGAATTTAGCTGAAATTATGAGCCTAGATAATATTAGAATTTAATATACAAGAAAAATGTAATGACTACATTATCATTGCCGAAAAGCAGCTGAGATGTGCCAGAAATTAAAATAATATAAGTTACAGTCAACAGCATATGGTTTGGCAGATGAAATTATATAATTCAGTTATATACATTACTTTTTTCAAACTTATGTCTATCGCTTCTTAGTTTACTTCACTAAATTATTTAACAATACAAAAAAATATTTGTACTTAATGAAAAAATGATTTGCAATTTTGTTTCATGGGTCAAAAATTCATTCTTTATAGAAATGGAATATTTAGCCAGATGATCTTAGAAATTACAAATTGATTCACCAAAAATTTGAACATAAACAATAATGTTTATTAAATTATTAGTAAGAAAAATGTACTTTAGAAATTATAATTGCCAGAAAGCAACTAATGTATCGTACGAGATTATGTAAATTATATAGACTAAATTATTAAAGCAATTATGTTGTGTGGTGAAATCAAGAGTGATATTGATTTTTTACCTCAGATGCTATTTTATTTTTTCCTGATTTTTTTATACTCCTTATGCAAAGACCATAAATGAATCGCAAAGACAGGACATCAAATTGGATATTAAAAAAGTATAGGATAGGATAGTATATTAAAAATTTTGGAACTTCTGAATTGTAGACGTGGGTACAGGACAACGTCTATCGGGTCATCTAGTATATATATATATATATATATATATATATACATATATGTGTGTGTAACAATATCTCAATAGATTATTTATTATATTACTGTTTCATGAGAAACACCTGAAGCCAAGCTTTTACGTCCGATATAACGACGTTAATTCGCAATAATCCGGCTATTTAATACCTTAATAGTCTTGTTAATCTGATACTCTGTTAGTCATTACACTGAAAAATAAACTAAAGTATTTTACGAACAATTTTGCATAAAACGAAACATTTACTTGAGAGTAGACCGTCGTTGTAATAAAGTTTAATGTATGCAAATCTGGTACTTTCATTGGAAACTGATACATGAAAGTTGACGAGCTGATAGGAATATTATAATTAATATTCCTATCAGCTCGTGTATTAATAAATTAATACACACAAATATCTATAATATTATTAACTAGTTAATAAATTGCTGGAACTTACCAAATCGAGAATAAAAATTTTTAGGAAGCCTTTAAAATTTTTTGAAAACTTAAAACAAAAATATATGAGAATTATAAAATTTTTGATAAAAATTGATTTTTTTCTAAGGTATGCCAAAATGTTCAGAAACTTTTGAAACATGAAGATATGTAAAATATTTCATTTTCGATTTTTTGCGATTACCATAACTTACCTTACCTGAGCTTAAAAATGAGTAAAAAGATGCAAACTAAATAAAATCACAAAATTCAGTTTGCTAAAGATTTTCATGTTTTTACCTGCTTTTTTTGTCTTCATAAATTTTATTATATTTTAAAAAAATATAATCAATAATTAATTTATAAATGGTTCACTGAGTGACGACAGAAAGTATCAAAACGTTTATATAAAAAAGTAATTTTTTTTTTGCATTTTGAATTTAAATTTTGCTAATTATATCAAACTTGTTTCAACCTATATGTTATTAATAATATAGATATTTTATTTTATTACAAGATCCGACAGTAGATAAGAAAATATTTTTTTTTTTTAATATTTTTCTAACTTGTACCAAATATTTTTCATATAACAACTTATTTTAATTTAGCATTTATAACTATCAATTTCTTACAATTTCAGAAATAAAATACACCTAAAATTTACATAAAATTTATCTAGTATTAATAGTTTTATTATCTTTTGACATTGAATTTAAAAATCATTCACCAAGAGTCATTCAAGAAGAATTCTGTATTATGAAAGTCATTCCCGGAACTTGGACGATAGTAATCTTTTTTTTTTAAGTATTCTATTAACATTTTATATATTTATAATTTATTGGTATCTATTAACGATAAAATACAGTAAATACTCAAATAAATTAAATAAATATCAAAATGCGCGTTATAAAATATTTTTCAATAGTATATATAAAATTGAAATAAAATAAATATAATATATATTTCTTGTCCTGAATTCAAGTAGATGTTTGCTTTAAAATGCATTTTATTTTTCATATCTATAGTGAGCAATTTTTTGAATTATGAAGTAGCTTACTAATATTTTATCTCAATTCATTATTATTATTATTATTTGTTAATAATCCGCAAAAATAAATAATATATAATTTGTCTGGATTCAAAGTTCAACAGTCTTCTATATTTTTTGTTTCAAAATTTTCCATTTCCAAATAAAATATTTAAAGAGATATCATTTTATTGTCAGATGGTCATTTAATTTTACAACGTTTCTTTCCATCTATTATTTCAATTTCATCTGAGGTCAAAGCCATATTTGTTTTGATTGAATAACGAATTGTTTTAAAGTTGGAAAAACCTGAAGATATGTTTTAAAATTAATGGATCTCAACAAAAAACTATATTACGATTATAAATCGTAAGAGAAATTATGTTTTTTGTTCGACGAGAGGAAGATGTTACTTGTCAAATAATATTATTACGTCGACAACGTAATTGGAAATTAAATTTAAATATGTATGGAGTTATGAGTTATGTTGGCAAAAATATTATTACACTAAGAGAAGAGATTTATCATAAATGTTAGCAAATTAGATAATTTGAATAAGAATTTACTTGTTTTTTAGCATGTAACTAAAAATTTTTTGTACTATTTCACAATAAAAAAAATTATTTACAAGAGGACCTTTCAAAGTCAACAAATTTTGAACCGTCCTAAGTCGCAAATTTTGAAAATATTAAATTCATTATTGTTTGTATGATTTTTTTTCAAATACTATCTAGATAAGGGAAATTTGTATCGCACAGCATAATGGTTAAATACCATTCTTCTCAAACTCTTTTTTTATTTAAATTTTCTCTAAAATGTTGTACAATTGGGTTCAAAAATCTAGTTTGTATTTTGAAGTTTTAATATGTTCCGTGAACATAGTTTTGAATTGTTTAGAATTATTTTTATGTTTTTGTAACCGTTACACAAAAATCTTGGCTTGTTTCTCCTTTATAAATCAAATTGCAATCTAGGCAGTTTCTTTGATAGACAAATATATGTATATATATAATATAGTATATATATATATATATGTATATATATATATATGTATATATATATGTATTAGGGTGGTCCTTAATATGGACATTTTCGAATTTCCTTGCTCTCAAGGGCTCAAATGCTCCCAAATTAATAAAAAAAAGTCTCTAATAGTTTTGGCTCTTAATAGTTAGATTTTTTAAGATTAAGGACATTTAGATAATCCGATGTCATTAAGAAAATTCTTGCGCCATCTGTGTAAGCATATGTGAACTCAAATTCTATGATATCTAAAAATGAAAATCACCTAAAAATATGTATTCATCATGACATCAAAATTAATTTTGCAGCAAAATAAGTATTTAATTGGTGATTTTGACACTTAAATTGTCAGTAATAAATTGCCATTATTATTACAAGTCTGCTATCACAGATGGCGCAAGAATTTATTTAATGACATATGTTAATAATAAATACACGAAACTTTTAATTGAATTGCGGATTATCTAAATGTTAATATTAAGAGCTAAAACTATTAAAAATTTATTTATTATGAATTTGGAAGCACTTAAGCCGTTGGGAGCAAATAAATTAGAAAATGTCCATATTAAGGACCACCCTAATTTATATATAGGTATGTATATATAATGATTTTTAAAGAATTTATTGAGAATATTATCACCATCGGTACCTATACCTCATATACTTTCTCGTAATAATATGCAAATGATTCGTCTTCGAGTATTTTATGAATCCGAAATGTTCCGCATAATTTATCTTGGCCATTTCTTGATTTCTTGATTTCTTTGCGAGCAGGCAGGTACGATCTTTCATTATACACAAATCGAACAAAATATTCAATGATAAAAAATTGGTAAAATATTTATTGATATAAGAAATAACCAAATCAATGATCAACATTTAAAAAAAAAAATTGATTCATGTAAAAATACTGAAATCTAAGTACCATTTATCTTTGTATAGTTCGTTTGCCCTATGTTTTTGGTGTATTTGTGTTAGTTATAAAAAAAATGTATATAATTTATATCCAGATCTTTTCCCCAATCTCTTCAGAAATTTGCTTCAAAGTGCAAATATAACAAAAAATCGAACATAAATTATCCAGACAACATATATATCATATTGTAACGACAATCGGTATTGTCGTCAAAAGGGTTGCATAACCACCAGTGCAATGACGCTCCCCCACCACGCCCAATAGGGATGCCAATATAAGGTCCAGTCTGGGGTTGAAAAAGGGCATTAAGAATTGTAACATCCTCTGTGGATGGTCGGTCGTGTCCAGGGCGTCAGCCCTTGGACCCGCTTTGTGTATAGTGGTGTGTGTGTTGTGCCAGGAGAGGAGAACCCGTTCCAGTAAAGGTCAGATGCATTATTGGTTTTATAAACTATTCCCTCCGTTCCGTCCTCCGTCGTTATCGTTACTCCGTTGATACCGTTTTACGTTAGTAATTAATAAAGATTTATGAGTACGTTAGGTTTTAGGCAAAGGGCATGACAGTACGTAGGTATTGTCATGCCGTGACACCTGTAATAATTAGTAATAATTAAATAAGTTAAAAGTACATTCTGTTTCATTCGCGTAGTTAGTTGGCTTTTCCACAGGTAATTACAGGGTGGTTATAGAAGTCGGGTTAAGGAGTTGGTGTAACCCTTTCGTTGGGGATGCAACGCTAGATGTAATAATGGAAGTCGTTGCATATCCCCTAAGAAAGGGGGGTATCACCTTTTTAATCCGTCACAATGGTGAAAACGCATTCGATCCCCCATAAACCCCCCTCACAAATTTTTAATAATTTTAATAATTAATTATTTTTATTAAAAGCCAAGCGAGTCGCTCCCACTAGTTACGTGTATAAGATACGTTAATATTTATGATAGATGTTTTGTTTGTTATAGTACGTGTTTCGGTAAATTTAGTAAATCTAAAAATTAATTATTGCGCAAATATTGTGGAAATTATAATTATATTCTTTGTGTGTATTACTATTTGTGTTTATCTGTGTATTCTTATTGTGTTCTTTTCGCGGTGACGTGGTAGTTTTATTGTTAGTAGAATTTTACTACGTTGAAAATATAAGTGATTTTTATTTGTTTAATGTTTTGAGTATGGAATATGTAATAATCTAGTTTAATTTTATTTAACCAAATCTATTGTTTTGGCTGCGGTTTGCGTCAATATTATAATTGTTACCTAATATTTGTTAAGTTTAGTTCTAAAAAGTATATAAAATTATTGAATTTAAAGTTACGTAACTTACTTAAAAATTATTAAACTTATATTTATTTAACCTACTTAGTCTATAATATTACAAAAAATATTAAAAGTATTATTTTTATTTTAAAATCAGATTTAATTTAATTGTTGTGTGTGTGCATTCTATTTTTTTTCTTTTTCTTTGAATATAATATTACAAAAAATGTAGTTAATTTTATTTTAAAATTTGGATTTATTTTAATTGTTGCGTTCGTTCCATTTTGTTCCCCCTGGGTATATATATAAAAAAAAAACTCGGTCAAACATTCATATCAATTTCAATTTCTGTAAAGCCACTTATAAATCGTCGCACAGTTTTCGAGTCGTTTCAAGTATTTTGTTTTTGCTAGTTCGAAAGATTTGAAACACATTGCCCCTCAAAATATATTTCGTTTTCTTCGTAAATCTCAAGTTCCGTACACTTGACCCTATGCCACACGCAAATCGTTTTTTTCCGTCTTCGAAAACAGTTAATAGGCAAATATTATGTTTCAGTAATCTCTAGTATTTTTTTTTCATTGACATGTTTATATACAGACCTTAAATATATTGTGTTTTTTTGACAATCCCAACGTCTCTGTTATGTCTCAGCACTTGACAAATTTTGACCCTAACGACGGGGTGCCGTAGGGCCGTACGCAACGCGACGGAACCGTTAAGCTTTTTTGCACAGTTTGCGGCGCCAGTCGCATACTTGAAATAATTCATATTCAAAAAAAAAAAAACTTTCACTTTTCGCATATTCTTTTTTTTATACTAAATAATATAAATATAATTAAGTAGTACAGATAAACGCAAATAGTATTGAGTTGTTTTTATTATTATTTTTTATTGTCGTTTTGTTTGTCTTTCGTTAATCTAATTCGCGATGTTTAATGAACCCTGTAATTGCATAATTTTTTTCGAGATGATTTGCGAATGAGACAGAATTACTTAGATTAGAACATGATAGATATAGATACATAATTTATTATGCCAGTAATATTGAGACGTTTTATTATTTTTTTTTAGTTTGTATTTTCTCAATAAGTTAACAACAATATTTCATATTTTTAGTTAAGATTTTATTAGGTATTGGATTATTTAAAATATTACATAAGTTATTAGGCTAGTAAAGATTGATTTTTTTTCTCTTGTTATTTGTACTTTCTTAATAAGTTAGTAACATTTTAGTTAGGATTTTGATAGGTTTAGGATAATTAGGATTAGTTTTGTTTTATATAATTTGAATATGGGTTTTATAATGCAACATTGGCATAAGTTTTGTTTTTTTTTATCATTGAAAGTGAAATTAATTGAGTTTTGTATCGTCGAGAATTAACCAAAGAGTTAGCAAATATTTTTAAAAATGGAGTATGTTGTTTTTATTGTTGTTCACGGAGGGAATAGTAGTTAGCATGTCTATGATCTGAATATGAAGTGAATTTTCGAGGAAACGCGCGGTAACAAGGGGCGCAAAGGCCGCGTATGTGGAAAAAAAATTGCGTAGAGAACGCAAAGAGTTTAAAAAAAAAAATGTATTAGCAGGCAGAAAGTGCCGAACCAAGATGTTAATGTTATTTTCGAGTTTATTGTAACTTTTCTTTTCTCTTAATCGTTACATCATAGACATGCTAATTGTATCTGACCAGCTGGAGGGTTGTGTAATACATTTGTATTATGTAATTGGTTTGTAGTATTAGTATGTTTTTTATTCGTTTTTTTTTTTAATATTTTAATGTCGTGTATTTTCGTGTTTTTTCAGTAGGGTGATGCAATAATGAATCTAGTTTTATCGATTTTAATATTGTACTTTTCTATTATTTTCTTTCGTTTTTTTCTTACGCGTATTAATGGCGTTCTCATTCCCGCCGGAACGTCATTGCTTAGTGCTCAATTCGCGGCTTCATCTAATTGATCTTATTTATTAATTAATAATAGGATACGACTTTTCACCATAATTCATAATGGCAGCTAAGGCGATCAGTTCGACCGACGATTATGTGGCTTGGAAACCAAAGGCCTAGAAAACCTTGGTTAAATAGAGCGGGTGGGCAGGTGACATTTCCCTTCGAAAAGTCGTATTTCTACGAACACAGAGACAATTGCAAGGTAGAACCCGGATTTGCAATATACGTAGCTGTAGTTCGGCAATTAGATGAACGTTCATGTATTGTTCGGAATGATACGTGAACGGCTAAAGGCATTTTTTTCGCTCTCGTTTTTTTTTTCGCTTTTTAAGAACTATATTCTTTCGTTGATCATACTAATTTCTTTTTTTTTATACTAAGTTTTATGTTGCATTTTACTATTTTTAATATTTTACTATTTCTTAATAAATTAATTTTATATCATACGCGTAACTTCGTTACTTTTACTTTTTTTTTATCCTACTTTTCATTATTGCATTATCCGCTTTGTTCGCCATTTTTAATATACTAGAATTTCGTTTTTTTTTTCTATATTTATATATTTGTCGTTGTGTTTGTTTTGCCGTGCGTCGCGAAAGGTTTGGTTTGGTTTACGGATAGAGTTTATGGCCTATGTTACAAGGCGTGGAACAAGGTGATGAGAGTATTGAGGGCAATTGTTAGTTGAAATGTTGAATATGTTAAGGTGCCCAAATCGTTTATGTATTATTTTCGTCGTATGTTTTTTGTTCACTGATAATGTTACCGTAAATCAAACCAAACAAACGTTTGTAGTGTATTACCGCGTCTATACCGTCGGCGTTTTGTTTAATTTTCGTGACGCCCTTTTATATGGACATATTACGATTTTATTTTGATTGAAAATACTTTAATCCTGTCTCGTCAATAGTTATTGGCTCGTGTTTTTGACCGCCCAATCCAGATTAAGGGATCCGATATGGCAAATAAAAATAATGATGAATAATGAAGGAATAATCGAAAGAAGGAAGAATGGGTATTTCCAGATAGGGTGAAGTTGATATTTGGAATCAGGGTTAATTATACTTAAATGATAGTTTGTTGTATAAAAATATGTAAATCAAAGGATCGTGTCGTAGCCTTTACCATCTTTTTTTTAATTATTTATTTTCATTTTTTTTTTTCTTTTCTTTATTTTTTTTATAAGAATAGCCCGTAGACAGCCCGGCTGCCGAGCGACGTAGCGCTAAGTCGTGGAGGGCCGAGGCATGCGATAGGGCACTCGCGGTAAAACCAGTTAGACTCGACTCGCGAACGAGTACTACTACAAAATATCGCGAGAGCTCAACAAAAATGCCGAATTTGTCGTAGGCGAGTAGTGGGTGTTAGGGAACACAGAAGTTCGTAGATAAGGCCAGTCAGACAAGTTACAACATACATGGCACGGGCCTTATAAAATAGTTGATAAATTTTCAGAGCCTTAATTATAAGATTGAGCGTAGAGTTAGAAATAATTACAGATACGACACGGTCCACGTCACCAGAGTAAAAGAAGTTTTTGGTCGCAAACAATAGAATAAAAAATATTTTTTTTTACTTTTCACTTCGTTTTTTTAAATATATATAAGAACTTATATAGATGTACATATGTAAATAATTAAACATAATTATAGTAATAGATTTAGATTTAGGATTCCACCCCCCCCCTTAGATAAGTCGTAAAATTAAGCATTAGAATATAAGAAGACATATAAGGAAGTTATATTGGGATTTTCGGTTGTTGAGTATAAGTTAGTTGCAACAAGATATATAAATATAAGTCTGCAGGCTTATATTGGGACGCCATATCGGATTTACGCTTTTGTTTTACGGTTTATATATGAGTTGAAAGCTGGGCCCAGTAGTCCACGAGCGAGGACCATTGAGATGTCCGAATCGATGGACGCGTACGGTTTCAATCGGGGAAACCGCCCTTAATCAACCCCGCAGCCGTCGAATTATTATGTGAATTATTATGTATTATGGATTATTATGGAATATGGTTGTGAAGGTACCTTCAGCGAAGACCGGGATGGCGACATAGGTCGCAGCACGCCATCTCCCGTCAAGGGGGCAATTTGGGGTACTTTTGTGCCGGGCTGAGGAACCCCAGGTGTGTCACGCTTACATAGGTGTTAAGTGTAAGTGCCATTTGTTTTTGGGTGGGCATAGACGGTCGGTCTAGAGATATTATTATTGGTATGGGGCTCTGCGGGGGGAGCAATGAAGGAAAACTAGATCCTAGCCCCCATCTGTGGTCTTGTATTTGGGGGGCAATCACACCAGTAGAGGCTGAATTACGTAAACGTCGCGTCCGTAAAAGTAAACTAGTTATTTAAATAATTGTATTTTGTAAATTGAGGAGTTTTTTTTTTCTTGTTTATTGTCATATTAGTTTCGTTTTTTTCTTGTCAAAGTTTTTCCGCGCGTTACACAGTAAAAGATTGTCCATATCATCGGGTTCATGATTTCTGGCGAACTGATTTATAATTCGGGCTACGGTTATTCCATTAATTCTAATACTACAACCAAGAAAATAGGTGACAGCACACGCACATAGGATAAGATTGCGTTTCAAGGAAACGTGTTACGAAAAATTGTACGAAAAACGATTGTACTTCGAATATTTTTTTTATTAAGTTTTTGTCTTTTGTTAGTCTGTGTTATATAACTACTTTTTTTTTGAGTCTAGTCTTGTTTTTCTTTTTTTTTCTGAATTTGCTGAGTACAGTTTTCCCAACACGGTTTCTTTGAGAACGAAATAGGTTAAGAGTCTTAAGCAAACGGACTTATTTTTGTATTGTAATTTTGTGTTACTGAAGGATTTTGTTTTCGTTTTTTTTGTATTAAGGATGTTAATGTATTTTTTTATCAGACCCGTGTATATGTAAGTTTATGTTTACTAGCTGCTACGTGTTTTGAGTTTGTAAACAAAGGGGGAATAGCTTACCAGGATTCTAGGAATATCTGACCGGAACCACAACGCCTAAAGGATGGCCAGCACGCAAACCACAACTACAATCATCGTCTAGCAGCCAAGCTCACACTTGAGCCTTGAAGCCAACCAAGTTAAACTAGCCAACCCAAAGACGAGGACCAAAGGCAAAACAGGACCCTACGAAAAACACCGGAACAACCCGGAAAAAACCAGGAGAGGGCAATAATTTCAACTTTGAATTTAAGAGCCGAGGCCGACTCTACTGTGACAGGGGGGCGTGTAACGACAATCGGTATTGTCGTCAAAGGGTTGCATAACCACCAGTGCAATGACGCTCCCCCACCACGCCCAATAGGGATGCCAATATAAGGTCCAGTCTGGGTTGAAAAAGGGCATTAAGAATTGTAACATCCTCTGAGGAGGTCGGTGGGTCCACGCGCCAGGCGCTGGACCCGCTTTGTGTATAGTGGTGTGTGTGTTGTGCCAGGAGAGGAGAACCCGTTCCAGTAAAGGTCAGATGTATTATTGGTTTTATAAACTATTCCCCCGTTCCGTTCCTCCGTCGTTATCGTTACTCCGTTGATACCGTTTTACGTTAGTATTAATAAGATTTATGAGTACGTTAGGTTTAGGCAAAGGGCATGACAGTACGTAGGTATTGTCATGCCGTTACACTGTAATAATTAGTAATGATTAAATAAGCTAAAAGTACATTCTGTTTCATTCGCGTAGTTAGTTGGCTTTTCCACAGGTAATTACAGGTGGTTTATAGAAGTCGGGTTAAGGAGTTGGTGTAACCCTTTCGTTGGGGATGCAACGCTAGATGTAATATTGGAAGTCGTTGCATATACCTTAAGAAAGGGAGCATCAACCCCAATCCGTCACAATATATTGAGATGGAAAGTGTCCGA
>NW_020537960.1:0-37548 GCF_003426905.1 Ctenocephalides felis | reverse complement strand
ACTATAACTTGCCCTACGGGAAGTTAATAAAAGATTTTTACTGGCTTTTTGGGAGGAAATCTGAAATCTCTCTCGATAACAAGGTACTTCTGTACAAAACTATCATAGTGCCCATTTGGACTTATGGAATCGAACTATGGGGTTGCTCATGCAAATCTAACATAAAATCATTCAAAGGTGCCAGAATAAAATTCTGCGTATCTTTACTAATGCGCCTGGTATATTTCGAATTTTGCCTACATAAGGATTTGAAAATCTCAACAGTCAACAAAATGATCAAGATTAGAAGTTCATCTTTCAACAATAACTTAATCCAGCATACAATCCTACAATTCAAGCGATTCACAGACCGATAAGAAGATTGAGCAAGAAATGGCCTTCCGATCTACCAAACACCTAGCCCAATGTCTGCACGCGTCCTGACGTAGTACGCGGCATACATCATCACGTCATCGTTCATTTATGTTATTATTTTTGTATTACTGTTTTAATTTAATTTGCATTTTAACTTTTTTCATTTTATATTCAATTTATTGCATTTTTTTGTATTTTTGTATTTTTTGTTGCTCATATCAATTTTGTAAATAAGACATTAAAGTCTTGATTAACAAAAATAATTTGTGATAAAAAAAAAAAAAAAAAATCTGTCTAATGATCATTTTTGACCGCCAAATGGCATTTTTTTTCACTTTTTTTACTAGATCTCCGAAACCGCTAGACCTGCCTTCATGAAAATTTGATCTTATAATACAAGTAAAATGTTTTTTGAATTATTCAAATCGGACGCTCCGTTCTCTTAAAAACTGAGTTACCATTTTTGGCACTTTTTGCCCCATATCTTCGGAGCGGCTAGACCTGCCTTCGCCAAAAACTAATCAGCACGTTTCCTTATCAATACGAATCGAATGTTTTTTGAATTATTCAAATCGGTTGATCGGTGTTCCCGAAATCGTCGACGAAAATTTGTGTCCGCACACACACACATACACGCACACACACATACACGCACACATACACATACACTCACACACACACACATACATCCAGTTTTTCTAAGGTATGCCAAAATACTCAGAAACCTTTGAAACGTAAGGATATATATTTTCATTTTCGATTTTTTTTGCGATTACTATAACTTGCCCTACGGGAAGTTAATTTGAAAAATGTATATTATATATATATATATATATATATGTTATTTAGAGTGTTAATTACATAACAAATGTATTATTTTGTCTAATAATATCCCTTCAATCAGCTCATAAACAAAATTCAATCGACATCGTTTTTCTTGTTACACGATCATCATAAATCATTTATTATATCAGCATAATAAGAAACTCGTCAGATTTATAGTCAGCGAAAAATGAAACATAAATTAATGTCGTCATTGTTTAACAATATCCACACATGTTATTATATTAATATTACAACTAACATTAGATATGTTGTTGGAAATATGATCTAAAACTAGATACACATATAAATTTTAAGCACTAAAATAAATGTTTGTATTATTTTGTTTCTAATAATACTCATATTAATCTTGTTGTAATATGATTTGGCGAAACATGAATAAAAATTTAATTTAGCCATTTATATTTAATGACATTAATTACTAGTATCAATTCTTTAGCCCAACATCTGAATCATATCTTATCGTCGCGTTAATATAATTTGAAGACATACACTCTGTTTAATATTTTTGTTTTAAAAAATTAGATTCATAATAATGACAATTATGCATAAAGTTATAAATATATATTTTTACATTACAGATTCAAGTATATGGTAAATACGGAAACAGCAAGAAATAAGAGAAACATCCAAATCAAAATGTACTGTTGGAAGATGAGATTTGAAAGTTACTCGGGTAAGCAAATTTTAAAATAATTAGAAAAAAGGGTTAGAAAATAAGTAAACGAATATAAAATTTCTGCAAAGGATTTTTTCAGAGAATTTTAAATTAAAGTGGAAAAATCCAAATCTCAATTTTAATTTTTTAAAACTGAATTCCAAACTAAAATATGGAATAATTATATATAAGAAAATTGCATATAATTGTCAGCTGTTTTGCAGTTTAATTGTCTTTAATATCTTTCCTTTTAAACAATAATTATAATTTTAAAAATTGTTACGAAAAATATTTTTTTCCAACTGAGTATGAATGCTGAACTTTCATCTTGAAATTTTTTATTCTTACATATCTCCAGTATTTTTGTGACTTATGGACTGGTTTTATATGACGTTTTTATTCAATTTAAAAATATATATATAATTTGTTATGAATGTGAATACTTAATGGGTAAGTTAAGTGATCGCATATAAATCGAAAATGGAATTTGTATATATCTTCACGTTTCAAAGGTTTCTGAACATTTTGATATTCCCTAGAAAAAATGAATGAGTGTGTGTGCGTGTGTGTGCGGATACAAATTTTTATCGAGTATTTAGGAAACGCGAATCAACCGACTTGAATATTTCAAAAAACATTCAATTCGTATTGACAAAGATGCTGATTAGTTTTTGATAAAGACAGATCCAGCCGTTTCGAAGATACGGGGCAAAAATTGCCAAAAATGGTAATTCAGTTTTTGAGAGAACGGAGCGTTCGATTTGAATGATTTGAAAAACATTTTACTTGCATTGACGAAATGAACAACTGTTCAAATTTTTGGGAAGGCAAGTCCAACCGTTTCGGAAAATGAAAAAAAGTAAAACTAGTGGTGTATGGCATCGTGCCTTAAGGCAAATTGCTGGAACTTCCGCACCGTAACAAAATATTCGAGGAATATTAATGTTTTCAAATAGATTATTATAAACACTGTAACATTGTCTAATAATTATAAGATGATATAAACTGAATAGCAAAGGTAAATTATTTATTTAGAGTATATAGTGAGCTTCAGAACTTTAGTCTAGTCAGAATTAAAATTAAAAACCGAATCATTTTCGATAAACAAAAAAAAATTGATTTTTTTTAAGTTTTGAAATAGAAAAAAAACTCACAAAAGTAATTGTTCGTCAACACGAGCAGAAAGTTTTTGAATCATTCAAATTATATGCTTAATTCTCTCAAAAACTGCCATTTTTTGCACATTTTGCTCCATATCTCCGAATCGGCTGGACCTGCCTTTGCCAAAATCACCACTTCTCCATATCATTACAAATTGAATGTTTTTTGGATCATTTAAATCGGATACTGCGTTCTTTCAAAAACTCGATTTTTATTTTCTGCACTCTTTGCTCCGTATCTCTGAAACGGCTGGACCCGCCTTTGCCAAAAACTAATCGGTTGATTTTTGCGTCCGAAAACGTGACGAACAAATGTATTCATACATACATACACACACATCCATTTTTTCTAAGGTATGCCAAAATGTTCAGAAACCTTCAAAACGTGAAGATATGCAAACATTTTCAATTTTTATTTTTGACGAATACTTTAATACGAAAGCTTAAAAATGCCATTTGGCGGTCAAAAGCATCATTAGAAATATCAAATTACCAGATATTTTATAGAGATTTTAATAATAAGTGAAAATTTTGTTTATATTTCTGTGGGTTCCGTACCAAAATTTATAATGTTTAACCGTTGACAATATTTCGTCTCTAAAACAGCTAAGTAGGGCGATTGCTTTGAAAAATAAAAGTTAAAAATTTTCAAACAATTACAAAATATGAAAAAATTCAAATTTTTCAAAAAAAATCTGTTTTTCAAAAATGTTTATTAACTTCCCGTAGGGCAAGTTATAGTAATCGCAGAAAAATCGAAAATGAAAATTTTTATATATTTTTACGTTTCAAAACCTTCTGAACATTTTGGCATACCTTAGAAAAAATGGATGTAGGTGTGTATGCATGTGTGTGTGTGTGTGTTGGGATACAAATTTTCGTCGACGATTTCGGGAACACGGATGAAGCGATTTGAATAATTCAAAAACATTCGATTCGTATTGATAAGGAGACGTGCTGATTAGTTTTTGGCGAAGGCAGGTTTAGCCGTTTCGAAGATATGGGGCAAAAAGTGCCAAAAACGGTAACTCAGTTTTTAAGAGAACGGAGCGTCCGATTTGAATAATTCAAAAAACATTTTACTTATATTAACAAGATAAAGAACCTTTCATGAAGGCAGGTCTAGCGGTTTCGGAGATCGAGTAAAAAAGTAAAAAAATATGCCATTTGGCGGTCAAAAATGATCATTAGACATATGCACATCAAATTATCAGATACTTTATAGAGATTTTAACAATAAGTATAAATTTTGTTTACATTCCTATGGTTTCCTCACCAATGTTTATCCATTAGAATTAATTAGATTAGCGGCGCTTACGCGCTTCGATATTTCGTCTTTATGCAGTTAAAGCAGTACGATTGCATTGAAAATGTTCTGTATTTACAAAATATTTCAAAATAAATTTTTCTTCAAAATTTATAGTTTCTCAAAAATCTATTTTTTTTTCAGAGTAAATTTTTTTCAAAAATGTTCCAGCAATTTGCCTTAAGGCACGATGCCATGCGCCCCACTAGTTTTAAAATGTTCGATTTACTGCAAGGAAAGTTTCTGCAATTTGCCTTAAGGCACGATGCACCATGCGCCACTAGTTTCCATCTTTAAATCGCACGACTGTACTTTTCCCAAATTCCACTCAATTTCGCTCGAGGAGCAAATATCTTCTACTCCTGTGAAGAACAACCTTAGAAACGCATAAAAATAACTTATGCAAACATTACTTTTAAACAGAGTCGTAGAGCATTCGATCAATTCAATTAAATTTCAATTGAAATTGATTAAATTGGAGTTTGGGACGGATCGCTGCAGTCGCGCCGATCTCAGTTGGTGTTGGCCTACTCCCCGGATTGGTCGTCGGACAATAATTGACTGTGTTCCTTCTCATTCGGTCGAACTGTCGTGTTTTCAATTATTATCGGTGTTATTTCAACGACAGGATCTGATAGTGCAGATTATTTAAAATATAAGTAAAAATCGAATAAACTTATGTATTTTGAGTTAGTCTACGCTTTTGCTTAGACGGGCTGTCATGTGTTCCTTGAAGACAGCACGATTCGAATACGAACGTAGTTTTCGAACGAGTTTCGTGAAAATGTGACGTTTTTTAAAAGACGAACAGTTTTGTTATTAAGCAATTTACTTGAATTAAATTAAATCATTCTGGATTATTTTGTGCTTGTGTTCGTGACTTACAAGGTGTGTATCATCATTTACTGTTACTAAATTTTATTATATTTTTCAAATCACTAATTACTGACTTATCTTAATTTTCTAAATATTTATGGTGCACGTGTTTAGGTCATTTTAATTTTGCGGTAGTTTTGTAACAAATTAACTGTGTAGATCTAAAATTTATTATAAATAAATTTATTAACACAAAAAGACCTAATATTGAAATTTTCAATTCTAATACAGATTACAGTCCAATACTATTGACAATTATTAATTATATAAGTTACGTAGTTCAAAAAATAAAAAAAGCTATATTTTTAAATATTGCATTTATTATTTACTACGAATATAACCATAATTTAAATATTTTTATCGATACTATCTTTTAGCATTAAATTTTTAATAATTGAATTTATTACTTTATATTAATTTATTTATTTTTATTAATAATTAAAATATTTATTTATTTATTATGGTTATTTTATATAATTGCATTATTTATAATGATAATAAATTAAACGCAACATATAAATCGACAGAGTTGGATTAGATAATTTTATTTTACTTATTGTATTTATATTTTTTCATTTATTTTTTAATTAAAAACAATTTTTTTCCATTTATATTTTCTTAACTAAAAAGAATGCCTTTTTAATAACATTATGATAAAATTTGTGAATTTACGTACGAGTGATATTATTGATTCATTAATTAAGTTATTATTAACCAAATTATGAAATAAAACACTAGACTTTACTCCATGAAGTTAACTCTAAATTGCTATTTTTCAGTAACAATAATTTATAATATTTCATTATATTTTGATTGCTATTTTAAAGGAAATAATTATTAAAGTTATTTTTTTAAAGACATTATTTATATTATTAATAAATTTTAAGATACACAGTTAAACGCAACATATAAATCGACAGAATTGGATTAGATAATTTTATCTTACTTTTGTATCTATATTTTTTCATTTATATTTATATTTTATTAATTAAAATGAATACACTTTTAATAAGGTTATCACAAAATTTATGAAATTACACTCGAGTGATATTTGCAATATATTTTTATTATTAACCAAATTATCAAATGAAATGATTGACTTTACTCCATGGAGTGAACTCTAAATTACTATCTCTCAGTAACAATAGTTTCTAATATTTCATTATATCTTGATTCCTATTTTAAAGAAATTAAATAATAAAACTGAAATCAACTCCAAAGTGTGTGCCGCAAAATATATTATTTAATAAAATTAATTACGAATTATATTAAATAATAAATTTAAATACGAATTATATTATTTAATAAAATTAAATACGAATTATATTAAATAATAAAATTAAATACGAAAAAATACGCCTTTTTGATTTCTTTAAAGTTAGTAAATTAGTAAAATCTTTGATGTACTTAGGTCGCCATGTAAAAATATTATTTAGCCGTAAACAAAAAATTATATTAATCCATAATTAACTTCCCGTAGGGCAAGTTATAGTAATCGCAAAAAAATCGAAAATGAAAATTTTTATATATCTTTACGTTTCAGAGGTTTCTGAACATTTTGGCATACCTTAGAAAAAATGGATGTATGTGTGTGTGTGTGTGTGTGTGTATGTGTGTGTGTATGTGTGTGTGTATGTATGTATGTGTGTGTATGTATGTGCGGATACAAATTTTCGTCGACGATGTTCGGGAACACGGAACAACCGATTTGAATAATTCAAAAAACATTCGATCCGTATTGATAAGGAGACGTGCTGATTAGTTTTTGGCAAAGGCAGGTCAAGCCGTTCCGAAGATACGGGGCAAAAAGTTCCGAAAACGGTAACTCAGTTTTTAAGAGAACGGAGCGTCCGATTTTAATAATTCAAAAAACATTTCACTTGTATTGACAAGATGAAGAATCTATAAAATTTTCATAAAGGTAGGTCTAGCGGTTTCGGAGATATAGAGGAAAAAGTAAAAAAATGAGCCATTTGGCGGTCAAAAATGATCATTAGACATATGCACATCAAATTATCAGACATTTTATAGAGATTTTAACAATAAGTATACATTTTGTTAACATTCCTATCGGTTCCGTACCAATGCTTATGCGTTAGACAGCGACGCGGCGCTTACGCGCTTTATATTTTGTCCCTATGTAGTTAAAGCAGTACGATTGCTTTGAAAAAAAAGTTCAGATCTTCCACAATATGTCAAAATAAAGAAAAAAAAAATTTTTTTCAAAAAAAAAAAAAATTAAAAAAAAAAAAATTTTTTTAAAAAAATTTTTTTTTCAAAAAAAAAAACTAATTTTTTGTCCAATTTATAGTTTCTCAAAAATCTTATTTTTTCAAAGTAATTTTTTTTCAAAAATGTTAATCGTTTTAAAAAAAAATAATAATTATTGGTACGGGAAGTTCCAGCAATTTGCCTTAAGGCACGATGCCCTAATTGCCTTAAGACAGAATTCCACTTACAGCTAGTTTTATATTTATTTTATTTAATTGTTAAAAGATACCGATAACATAGATAAAGGTTGTTTGATCCTGCTATGTAATACATCCCATTTTATTTACTAAATCTTTCAAAACAGAGTGACTTATTGTCTTCATTATCTTCAATTAAAACATCTTAAACTGAGAAAGGGATTAAACTAATATAAATAGTATTAGGATTTAAGGTACATATAGTACAAAACAAATGAAATTGTTACAGAACTAAAGAATGTTTAATTGACCCAAAACGTTAATTATCTTTAATGGATTTTAATTGGGATTTTTTAAACGATGACATGAAGAGAGTGGGCTTGAAAATAAACATATTTGTTTGTATGGACTGAATAACATTGTCTCATGTAACATAAAAGAATCATATTTACACTAGAAATCGACAATATTTTAAATTTCAATTAAAATTCAAAAGTTGTTTGTATTTTATAATTTTAGATATTTATAAAATATTTAATAGTTGCGAATTTAATAAAGTGACTAGTGTTAAATTCAAAAAAAGATACCTGACGAATTTGTTTTATAATGCAAGAATAAAATCTAAGTTAATTGAGATGTACATAATCGAATTCATAATATAATATGACTGCATTAAGATTTATAGTTTTAATGATATTAAAGTATTTTTCTTATATTTTTAAGTTTCTATGATATCAAAGGTAATCACTCTTCACAGGGATGTCTAAATTATTTTTTTCATTTAAATATATAAGTTAAACAATTATAATAAAAATAACAAATTATATAATTATATATAACATTATAATAAAACATGGGATCAGAGCAACATAGAAGTTTTTGCAGTAATCGAACCAATGTAAATTTATTTGCATTGAAATGCATTTGGTATATTTTCTAAAGAAAGAAATTACTTTTAAATTTTAACTTTTTTCTGAAATATATTCGCTTATTTATTTCATTTTATTTGTTATTAAGGTTTCGGAAAAAGTTTGTGCATGCATGCAAATAAATTTTATATAGGTACTATTATTATTATGTATATAGGCATCAATAAACTTGAAACTTTTTATTAGTGCCTACTTCAATAATTAATATTGTTACGTCATAATAGAAATTTGTTGAAGATAAATACATTTATCGCCGAAATTTTTGTAATCTACTTTTTTCAAGTCACCTTCATATTCAGTAGATATAATAATAAAATACATTTTTTATCATTTCAATTAGATTAACTACAATTACGACTTTACACAATACGAATTGATAAAGTTTAGATATCAACAGATGACTACGATCTTTTTTGGACTATCAGGTACAGTAATACTTGCTTCGTCTTATCAATGGAAATTATTTTTGTGACAAGTTCCTTGTAAATTAAATTATTTTTGAAAAATATCACTCATTGGTATATGGCCAGTTGTTATATATTATTGAAACATTTGGTTAGATAAATTAAATGCAAATTAAAGTTTAACTTCTATTAAATAATGGGGACTTTTCAGAATCTAGCAAAAATATTTTGAAGATTGAAATTTTAAAATTTTTGTAATAAATTATTTTTACGGCATTAATATATCAATATGTATATATTAGAATTATTCCAATAAATATCGATTGTTTGTTAATATTTCATAGTATGAAACTATTATATATAATACGCTACTTGACATCTAACTGCAAAAGATCAAATGTCATCATCTGATATTTATAATGTTTTTACAGTTACAATATTTTTTTTAATTTCATATGCAATCAAAATTAATATGCGCCCCTAAATTGGAAAAATTTCTTTTTGGATTCCACGGTATAATTAATTGAAACATTTTACTAGAAATGTTGGGCCAATAATTTCTAGTCTCGTGTTCGATCCCAACCTCGGTCAGCTCGATTTAGCACAGAATGTTGCTAAATTATAGATGGTTAGTATGAGATTGGTTAATCGATGGTTGTCTCTCGTGAATCATTAGGTTGTTTTCAACAAACAGTTTATAGGGCAAACTCACATAAAGTTGGCTTAGATTAAAAAAACTCCATTTTCCACAAAAATGCGCGTTCAGCGTATTTTCCGCCATTACTGTATAATAGCTTGAACTTCTGCCTTCAGCATAAACAAACCGATTCTTTCAATTTCAATGACTAGTTGGACCATTTAAATTAAACTAGGCATTTATGGCATTTTGCCTTGGATCAAGTTGCATGAAATTTCCGAAACGTGTAAATACTTAACCAATAACAATTTAGATTTAGCTATTTAAATAAATTTAACAACTGTTTAATTGGAGAATGCCGAATATGCAAACAAATGATCAAAATCTGCTCACATGCACTCCAATTTTGCTCTCGAACGATTCAGACGTACTTGAAACGTTGATAAAAAGAAACTTCTCTTTTGACAAATTATTACTTTAAATTTTATTGCTTTATTTGAAAAATGTGTAAATATATTGTTTACTTTCCGTAGGGTAAGTTACTGTGAAAATTTTTGCATATCTTCACGTTTTGAAGGTTTCTGAACATTTTGATATACCTTAGAATAAATGGGTGTGTGTGTTTATGTATGTATGGATACAATTTTTCGTCTACGTTTTTGGCCCCAATTTTAAAAAACATTCAATTGATATCGAGTAGGAGATGTGCTGATTAGTTTTTGGTAAAGTGGGTTCAGCCATTTAGCAGTCGAGAAATAGAAATCGAGTTTTTGAGGGAACGAAGCATTCGATTTGAATGATCCAAAAAATATTTAATTCATAATAATGGGTAGAAATGATAATCAGTTTTTACTAAAAGCGGATCCAGCCGTTTCGGAGATACAGAGCTAAATGTGCAAAATATAATAGTTATTTAAGAGAAATAAGCATCCGATGTGAGTGATTAAAAAAAACTTTCTGCCGAAACGATTGTTTTTGGGAAATGATTTTTTTTATTTCAAACATTTTTTCCAATTTTTTTTTTAATATTGAAAATAATACAGATTTCCAAAATTTTAACTCGGTACGGGAAGCACCAGCAATTTGCCCCAAGGCATAATGCCATACACCACTAGTTTCAATTTTTATTTTTTAAATAATGTATGGTGAGTGAAAATAACATATCCTGAAATTCTAATATAATAATAAAAATATCAAACATATCTTTGGTCAACCAAAGGACGGGTTGTAATCTTTAAAGCGATTTACTTCCTTACCATAAAGAGAAGGTTCATCACAACAGCCCATAGAAAAAAAATCTATATATGAAAATGATTCTAAACATTTAAACAGCAAAGTCGGCCAAAAGCAAAATTATGTCGTAATAGTTTCAGTACCATGTGTGTAAATATGCTTCTATAACCGGGAAATACTTATAAAAAAAAACGTCGCATAAAGATGAGTCAAAATACAATTTTAATGTTTATTATGAATATATCTGCATGACAAAAATTACTAAAATAAAATAAACTAACCGAATATATTTACATAACTCAATTTGTTAACCGAAGAGGATATTTAATAAGATTTGTTTTAGAAGTTTTTGTTAAAATATAATTTAAATTAATTGTAATAACGGGTTAAAATTAAGAAACTTGGAGGAATTTTAAAATCAAATGATAATGAAAGATTTGTCTCTTGATACAAATTAAAACCTTTCTGATTATAAGATAAACCATTAAAATCGTTTTTTGCAGTAACTGATTACTTTTCTTAGCGTTTAGCTGATAAAAACATTTTAAATCTGACACGTCTAAGTATTTCAACCGTTATGATTAACATGCCTTGATCTATAAACAAAAGATTTCTTCTTACTGATAATGTTTTTAATATGTTTATAAGGCTATGTTGTGAGTTGCTAGTCATGGGCTTGCAAATGAGTCATTGATCTGCTGAATCTCTGAATTTTTATATTATAATTTAATTTCTTCGCAAACGTCACAAATTTTAAATTGTCTGATAAACTATTATATTATATAGATCTTCACTTTTACTTTTATTTCAAAATTTTGAAATTATTAAATAATATTAATTACCATTATACCCGGACGCTCAATCAATGGATTAGCATTCGATTTAGACGAAGTGGATATAAAATTTTATAAATTGGTGTAACAAGTTCAAGTTGCAAAATGATAATTCATAAATATATTAATATTATTATATTAATAATATTATTAGGAATAAGTTTTCGAATAAGGCACAACAGTTGTAATTCAAATAAAATTACTAATATTACATTCTTAATTGTAATTGTTCATTAAACAATCTACAGCATAATTCACTTTATTAGTTATTTCATAAATTATGATGTCATTAATTTTGTATTTGATCATGTTTTTGTTAATTTGAGATAATTGCACCCTCCATACAATCTGTATCGAATATCGATATATTTCTAATCATTTAAGTATAAATATAAATAATACAGTGAACTGATTTCACAAAACGTTTTTTCACGTACATTCCAAGAAAATGAATAATAAATACATATTATTTGTTCCAATTAGTAATCTGTAAATACGCAGTACAATCGTGAAAATGTCATCGATATTTAATTTTATACAAATAAAATTATTTTATTTGTTATTTTGTTAAAATTAAGGTATTATTAGAGTCGACAAAAATTAAAAACCAATATGTTCCATATTCTGCAAAATGTCACGATGCTTGTACCGAAATTACACCTAAACTACAGAAATACTAAATTTGATTTACTCACGGTATACATTTGTATCCAGTTTCTTAAGAATAATAAGTCTCAATTTATAGTCGTGAATATTACATTATTGGTAATCAATTTTTTTACACATTTGTTATCTCTGTAAAAATGCACCCCGCGAATGGGGTAAAAAGTACCAATTTTTGAAAAATAGCGGAAAAGCACATTTCTACAATGATGAATTAGCTGAAAGTTTTGCTGAACATAGTAAGATAGTTATTTGTTTGACATGCGTCTTTTGTTGTTATGTAATTGGTTTGATATTCACAGTATAATTGCTCAAATTTAAATTGGACCTTTGTGCCCCGCCCTACCCTATTATACGACGAAGAAAATTATATAAAATGTTTTTTCTACATTGTTTGCACTGCAATCAGAATTTAAGGATCCTATAAGCTGTTGTGATGATGTGATTTAACCCAACTAACTACCTCGGTTTTATAGATGGCAACCCAAACGGTTGAAATTTCTTCATGTGATGAATTTAATTATTATTGTTTTTATAATATTTTTTTGTGAATTACAATCTGTCATTCTTATACAACATTTAGTAATTTGGATGGTTTATTAAATAAAGGAAATAAGATCGAAAGGTCATCCATTGGTGATCGATTCGATGTTGGATATGTTATTTCTATAATAACGATACATTTTTTGTTGCTGGTAGGGCAACGGCTATTTTTGCTTGAAAACAAATTTCATTCTTTATATGAAATGAAAACCAATGTCACCGCTCCTTGCCATCAGGTTGCCCGAGCAGTAATCGAACCTGGACCTCTAATTGAAATTCCACAGCTCTAACCACTAATTTTTCGGAAAGCTATATATTAAAAATAGTTTTATTTATTTCGGCTGAATTTATCATCATTAGAAGTATCCGTGACGATGATCATTCAATTTATCATGCAACAGTGATATACATTTTTATTTTGAAATATATATCAAATTTATGATGAATTATTTCTTCGAATACTGTGGTACACACTACAAAGTGGCTTTGGGAAATGTGTAATACAAAATGCATTGCCACCAGTTTACTAAATAGTTTATAACTATCTAGAATTTACTATATAGGAGTAAAAGAAAACCTTTCTAGTAGCAATGCATGTTGGACACATGTTTTAATGATTGTATGACATATCGATGAAAATATATAAATTTATTAATAATAATCAATTACATGGCTTTGGGAAATTTCTCATGCAGTTGATTTTTAACTCAGCTCTTGTCCTCGAGCATATTACTCATTAAATTAAATAAATAAGCAAAAGTAGTAGTGAAATAAGAAAAGTGTACTAAATAAGAAAAAATTACATAGTAGACTTATATACGTCTTTACAAAAATTCTCTGAAGTTGCAGAAATTTGGGTCCTTCGTGGCGGAATAGTTAGCACGTAGGTTTGCAATCAGGCGGATTGCGGGTTCAATCTCAGTCACGAACAACCCTGATATCGAGCAGTAGCGATATCAATTTTCACTTCGGAATATAGATCTTAAATATGTTTCCTAGTGAAAATAGCCCTTCGCGACATTGCTGCTTCAAATTAAATAATAAGTCAGCACTATCAGATAAATTCTAATAATAAAGTAATCAAATATAGATTCATCAACCGTTGGGTTACTATCTAAAAATACGACGTATGGTGAAGTTTCAGCCCAACAGCCTATAGGACATAAAGTTCTAGTTGCTGTTAAAGCTTATAGAAATTTATTTTAGAGCACAATATCACTAGTTTAATGAATTTTATTAAAATTAGCTGTGTCCCATTCTGGCGACACATTAGTTAAAATTTCATTGTTGGCCGGCAGCGAGAACACGCCCTGGGTTCGGCGCTTATCAACCGTATAAAGGAAATTAACTACAGGATTATATTTTCTACGGTCGGATGCTATGATGCCCAACGACACGGATTTAATTTTTGTGTCAAATACAGCAGCGACCATTGAAAGTATTAACATTCCTTTGAATAAAAAAATTAAATCCAATATCTCACTCATCTCTGTGTGAAGAGTAACAGAAATAGTTAGGACATTAGTTTTTGAATTATATCATTTTAAAAATTGTCTGTCTGGTTACGTATTACATTTTCGATTGGACTTGCCACAGGGTAAGCTCGGGATCAGATACAGAAATTCCGGATTCGATAGTCGCTTCGAGCAGCTTAATGTCAAGAAGTAGTGACATCGGTTTTTACTTAAAATGTAGATAGCAATATATTTCCAAGTGAAAATAGCCCTTATTCGGCATTTATGCATCAATAAATATTCGGCCTACTACAGAAATTGTAATAATAAAATGTTTGGCGAATCAGAACAACAGCTCATAGAATCCTTAACTATATAGGAATGAAAAAAATGCATATTTGGTAGCAATACATTCTGTTAGAATGTTTGATCGTTCTTTAAATAATAATAAAACTAGTAGTGCATGGCATCGTCTTAAAGCATATTGCTGAAACTTTCCGTATCAAATATTAAGATTTTTAAATAAGGTTCAATTTTTTTTCAGAACTAATTTTTCAGAAATAGATTTTTGAGAATTTTACAATTTTAAAAAAAAATGACAATTTTGAAAAACTCGAATTGTATTTATACTTCGAAATATTTTGAAAATTTTGAACTTTTTAACTTCCCGTAGTGCAAGTTATAGTAATCGCAAAAAATCGAAAATGAAAATTTGTATATATCTTTACGTTTCAAAGGTTTCTGAATATTATGGCATACCTTAGAAAAAATTGATACATATGTGTGTGTGTATGTGTGTGTGTGTGTGTGTGTGCGGATACACATTTTTGTCGACGATTTCGGGAACACCGATCAACCGATTTGAATAATTCAAAATACATTCGATTCGTATTGATAAGGAGACGTGCGCTGATTAGTTTTTGGCGAAGGCAGGTCTAGCCGTTTCGAAGATACGGGGCAAAAAGTGCCAAAAATGGTAACTCCGTTTTTAGGAGAACGGAGCGTCCAATTTTAATAATTCAAAAAACATTTTTTTTTGAAAAAAAATGTATTCTTTATTTTGAAATTTTTTGGAAATTTTGAACTTTTTTTCAAAGCAATCGTACTGCTTGAACTGCATAGAGACGAAATGTCAAAACGCGTAAGTGCCGCGCCGCCGTCTAACGGATAAGCATTGGTATGGAACCCATAGAAATGTAAAAAAAAATTGGTACAAAATCAATGAAAATGTAAACAAAATTTTTTCTTTTATTAAAATATCTGATAATTTGATGTGCATATGTCTAATTATCATTTTTGTTCGCCAAATAGCATTTTTTTGACTTTCATTATTGGATCTCCGAAATCACTAGACTTGCCTAACTAAAAATTTCATCAGTTCATTTCCTTAATACAAATAAAATGTTTTCAAATCAGACGATCCGTTCTCTCAAAGATAAATTATCATTTTCTCTTGCACTTTCTGCAAGTTTTTGCTTCGTATATCGGAAACGGCTGGACCTGCCTTTCCCAAAAACTAATCTGTTTTAATCTCCATAAGTAAGAATCGACTGCTTTTCGAATCATTCAAATCGGCTGAGGGTACTCCCAAAAACTTCGACGAAAAATTGTATCCACACATACATACACACATTAATTTTTTTTTAGGTATGCCAAAATGCTAAAGTTAAGCTAAAATTTTCACTTTCGTTTTTTGGACGATTACAATAACTTACCCTACGAAAAGTTAAAAAAAATTTCACCTCTAATCATAAATATTTTCACTCATGATGGATAATGTTATATTAGTTTTATTATTCGTTGTATTAGTTGATTATCATTTCATATTGTTAACGCGCGGCTATTATTCCAAAGTAAATTAATGATATTAATGAATTAAAATGAATCCTCTAATAGCGATACAAGGCTGATTCAAGGAAAATTTATGTGAAAAACATGTGCAATATGGCGATTATGAATAAAATATAAACAGATTTCTGTAATAATAATTGTTATCTGTCAGGTTTGCATCCGGTCACGTCAGTGATCGTTTTCGTCACAGACTTGTGATCCTAATAATAAACTGTTGCATTCGAATGTCATCTTTTGCATTGATTATATAATCTAATATGAGGTAAATGGCAAACAAAATCTAATTTGCAGATTCCTAAAGCCTCTTTTACACGGTAACATAAATCACCATAGATTTAAATGGCTCACAAATAGATTATTGGTTGGAACTTGGAGAATCAGATGTTACGGGTTCGATGTCCGTTTCGTACAGCCTGGTGTCAAGAAGTAGTGATATCGTTTTCCGTTTGGAAATATTGATAGCAATAAGTTTTCAAGCAAGAATATCCTATCGAGCTATTGGTGCAAAATTCCAATTAGAAAGATGATGATTAGAAAGATGATTGCTACCTTTATCGTAGCTGTTTTTTTGACGCCATTTTGCCAATATGGCGGCAACTTGCAGTAAAAATTTGAGGCGTCAAAGTTGAAATTCGTAAAGAGCACCTCGAAATCTATAAGATTACCAATTTTAAGAATTCCCCGAATACCGGCAAAACGACCAAATGACCGGACTATGTTAATTGCGTTTGTGATTTAAAATAAATTGTATCTTGGGTAGTAAGGACAATCAATGGCTAATAATGTCGTTAGCAAATAGCAGTGTTTATTACAGCTTATAAAACATGTAATTGTTCTGATTAATATAAAATAACAAACAAACAAATTTTCGTTTTTTACCAGGAATGGCACTCTAGCATAGTCAGAAGTAAAAAAAACAGGCCTACTAAATATCCGAAATGGCTAACAAGACAGTTATTAGATTAAATTCGTAAGATATTCGTTAGATATTCGTTAGATTAAATAAAAGTTAATTGATATTAGATTAAATAAAGTATTGAAAAATCCTTATGCCCTATTTTAAAAATTTACTTTATAGTTTTATTTTGCTCTTTTTTGCACTATCATCACTGTGAAAAACTGCATCGTTGGGCGTAGTTCTTAGATTTATCCTATTCATGAAAAAATTATTTAATGCCTTATGTAGATAGTATAGTTCAAAATTATCTTAATACCACTGGAATCGGATTTAACAATATAGTTTCCATGAAAACGGGGGAATATTAGGTGCAAATGTAAATCAAACCAATGGAAATGGATAACGGCACAAAGGGAAAACATATTCGAAGAAGATATCTGCGTATCTTTAGAACCATAACACTTCAAATCATTTATTAGCATTGGACTGTATCTGTATTTGCATAATTAATGATATCGATAAAAAGGAAGAACAACATGCATTGCTGCAGTAAAAAAAAGATAAATCAGATAAAACCAGTGGTGCATGGCAAATGGTATAAAGCAAATTGCTGGAACTTTCCATACCGAATCTTTTTTGCACTTTTATTCTTCATATCAGTTATGATTTGATCTTAAACGTATATTTTTCTAATATATAATTTTTTCCAGTTTTAGATAAAATAATTTTTTATGTAGTGTGGAAGAGAACTAACAAATAACGGCGCATGCAGCAGCCAAAATTAAACATTATGATGATTTAAAGTATTTAGAAGCATTTATGTAATGTATGACTAAAAAACATATTATTCCGCATATTAGATGATACACGTTAAAATTATTTATTGAAGGTCAAGTACGCGAAAAAAATGATTAACCGTTAAATGTGTCTGATAACGGTAATTTAAAAAATGAATAATTGAAAATTTTAATGATTCATTCAATCTATTTATCGAAATAGAAATTCAATAACTAATTCATAGCAATTTTAAAATTATTTAATTTAACAAATTATCAATAAGCTTATGGTTTTTTTCATATACTTTTATTTTACGATGCTATTATGTAGTACCTTCATTTAATGAGCAACTATGCTATTGTTCAATTGCAGGACAACTATGTTTTTTTTTCTAAATTAATTTGTATTATTCGGCTTTCTAGTGGGTTATTGGTTAGAGTTTTGGCTTTCCAACCACAAGGTTTCATGGTTGACACCCACCTCAGACAGCACTAATGACAGGAAATATGTTTCCAAGTGTTATACCCTTTTCCGCATAAAATTAAAAATCATCTTTTATCATCATATAAAAATGAAGAATTAGATTGTATAAAATTATTTAATCGAGCCACATTTGGAGGCAACGCATAGTTGGAGGCTTTTTCCTAGGGCGCGTCCATTAATCACGTGATCAATTTTTTTGAACCCCCCTTCTTGATACGCGTATTTTTAGTTACGAAAAAAATTGCAAAATTTCTGATTTTTTATGAAGATACAAATAATGATTATACGTGATATCTTACTATACACCTTCCTCCCCACGTGATATTTTGTGGTTTTTTGTCAAACCTCCCCTCCCCCTAAAATACTCACGTGATTAATGGACGCCTCCTTACTAGTTCAGTTTTCTTATTAAATAAATTCCTAGATATTTTGATACTGAACCGATCATAAGAATTGCTATTAAATAAAAATGTAGAACTTTTATTCGTGTAAAAGTGTAACAAGTAGTATGTGTTGGATCATTTTTTTATATGCAGACAGCAATCAGAACTTAAAAGCCTTATGAAATGTTGTGGTGGCACTTCTTAACAATATATAATGCAAGGCTTCTAAGAATCTATATTGTAGCCATCCAATGGTTTACCTACCTTTATTTAAAATAATTTAATTAATGGAATTTATTTGATACTAATAATTGTAATTTGATGCAACAATGTTGGACCTGAGCTTATCGTAATAGACTTTAATTGTTAAACAATTGCATTGGCAAGTAAAATGTGGAAACAAATATTTGTGTTATTGGGTAAGATTAAAGTTATAAACAAGAAATGCGCGCCATGATACAATAATTTATTAACTTTCTGTAGGGCATGTTATAGTAATAGCAAAAAAATCGAAAATAAAAATTTTTATATATTTTTACGTTTCAGAGGTTTCTGAACATTTTGGCATACCTTAGTAAAAATTGATGTATATGTGTGTGTTTGTGTGTGAGTGTGTGCGGATACAAATTTCCGTCGTCGATTCAAAAAACATTCGATTTATATTGATAAGGAGACGTGCTGATTGGTTTTTGGCGAAGGCAGGTCTAGTCGTTCCGAAGATTCGGAGCAAAAAGTGTCAAAAACGGTAACTCAGTTTTTAAGAGAACGGAGCGTCCGCTTTTAATAATTCAAAAAACATTTTACTTGTATTGGCAATATAAAAAACTGATTAAATTTTTTGTAAGACAGGTCTAGAGGTTATGGACTCTCAATAAAAATAAGTTTTAAAAAATGTCTTTTGGCGGTCAAAAATGTTTATTGCGCTTATGCATATCAAATTATCAGATATTTTATAGAGATTTTCATAATGTGTACACATTTTGTGTAAATTTTTTTGGGTTTCGTACCAAGAATTGTGATTGCGGTACGGAAAGTTCCAGCAATTTGCTTTACGGCACGATGCCATGCACCCCACTAGTTTTTTCTAAATTAATCTTTACCAGAATACCATCGTACTCCATGAGATATATTCTCGCGTCAGTATTTGTGATGTTAACACAAAGTTCCATTTTTTTGGTCACGTAGCAATCATCCAACAATTAATATCAAATGTTGGTGTTATCAATTATTACTCAAATAATATCGACCTCATTGTATAGTGGATATGTTTGTCAACATATCGTGCACTTGTCTATTTATTTTATCTTGAATTATCTCTGACCAGACGACCTCAACTGATCGTCGTTTTCTTCAAATCGTATAAGTAACGCACCAGATAAGGTGCCAATGCATATTATCGTTCTATGGCCAATGAAGAATATTATTGATCACAGTACACAGAAATTTGTGATATAAAACTTTCCTATACGCATTTAAAACTCTTTGAATTAATCCAGAGCGTGTCAAACTAGGTATCGTAAAAAAATGATTAGTTGTTTTTTTTTTCACAAAAACAAATCGAAAATTGTACTGAAGAATCATGAGTTTTTGAGATGTAATAAGAATTTGCAGATTCCTAGAGATTTATCTTACAGCTATTGTTTGCCATTACAATGCAATATTAGTTTTTAGTTAACAAAATCGAACTTGTCATCTAAAATCATATTTGAAAACTTCCATAAATAAAACTGGATGTTCAATTTTCAAGTCAAAATTTTATCTTAAGTTATTTCAAATATAAACGTATACTCAAATATTTTTTTATTCCTGCTGCCAAGATCACAGGATTTGCTTACTTTACTGTAATTTTGATGATGCTTGAATAAAGTTTTGATTGACAAAAAAAAAATTGATGAATGTTGATGAGTTAGTAAAATTTACAGTCAAACTAATTATGGAAGTATACAGCTTTTTAAAATTTAAATTAACCAGTCAGCATTAAAGTGTTAGAAAATTGCTTCAAATAATATATCTTATGTTTAACCAAATCAATTTTCGAAAAAAAGAGTGCGCGTAAGATTCACACGCGATTGAAGTAAAACTCATTTGCTACTGTACAAGATGGCATTTAAGTAAAAATAAACACATCATATAATAATTTTGAATAATGTTTATTAGTAATATGGTAACACTCGTGATGCACACATTTGTGTCAACCATTATACACATTTATAGTGGTAAATTATAAATTATATATTTATAATAGCACTAAAAATATCTATAATATTTAAAAACAATAATGTAATTAAAGTCACACTTCAAATATTAAATGATCGATTTGTCATTGTAATTAGCATTTAGAAACGAACCTTCATTAGAGAAATGAAGTAATTGCTCATTAATAACTTCTATAATATTCGTTCACACAGTGGTTTATGTTAAACAACGCCTAAACAAATTTTGTTTTCGCAACTTCACTCATCATGTAATAATTGTGTTTGAAGAACTTCATGTAATTGAAATTAACATACATTCATTGACAGCTTGCATTTTTTTTACTTTTTCGCGGGCGATGTAATCTCATTCTCTGAACAGCTGTAGTATCAGTCATGCCTAAAAAATATTTTCCATTTTAATAACTTCAAAAATTTATAGAAACTACGAATAATATAGAAATAATTTCTAATCAATAAACTTACGTTTAGTACACGGCTCAAATGTTTAATTTATTTTATTATTTTCAAGAAATAGGGTATAATATTCTTCTGATTCAAACATTTTTCATTTAATTCAAGATTTGTACTGCGATGTAACTTTAAAATGTTTATTTATCTATGCCGATTTTCTTGTTGATATCGGTACGCATACAACGACAGGTCTCTATACATATACACGACGACCAATCACAATCGACCCGTATATAGAAATGATTTTATCGAAAGCGAATGACGCACAGTCTGCCGTAACGCATTTCCGTTGCATTTGTACGGATTTACACTATAGTCGCGCCTAAAGATGTTTTACTTCAAAAACATATTTTTTAATTTTGTTGTAAATATTGACAAGTTCACAATGATTGATCTTAATAACTAAACAAATATTTTCAATTTCAAGCATTTTCAATGAGTCTGATTTCTTTAAGCACTAATTATTTATACTAAAAATATAAGTTTGTTCCCCAATCGGATCAATCATTATCAATCATCATCGAACAAAAACGTAAAAATCCCAAAAAAGTTTACCTGTTAGTATATCTTAATCTCGTATGAGATTATTTTTAATTTGTATGTTTATAATATATTTTTTTAGCTACTGTGCTTCCGGCATTTTTCTATTTTTCCATTTTTATTCGAAGAACAATATTTGCTTAACAAATGCTCTGTTGTAAAGATAAGATTTTATTTTTTGACACAATATTTACAAAACCTTATAACGTGTTTTTTTTAATATGTAATATTGGGTCTCAATCGGCCAAATGTGTTCAGGTTTTTTAAATATCACAAAAAATTACGTTGTTATCAGAATTGCAATATAAATCGTAATATGGTTTCAATCTTGAATAAGTGAAACTTGTAGAATTTTCATCTTGATATACACAAGGGAAGCAAAAATTTTGGGATAAAATTTAAGTGTCTGCATGTAATTTTCTTGAGATTTTTTGATCTCCAAAATTTAGGGAGTTTTGATCACCTATGGTCCACTTGGTTTAAAAAGCAAATTTGTGATATATGGATATGTGTTATATGTTTGGATATGTGATATATGTTTACTCGAATTCTTAACCATTTATAAAAGATTATTTATAACATTGTTTTGCTTGTATTTAATACTTATTGAAATCACAAAAGTTTTTGATATTATTGCGTCTTAAGACTTCCGAATAATTTAGATATGCTTGTTTGTAGTTATTCTGTAACTGATATGAATTGTTCATAATTTGAATCCGAGTATGAACATATTTAAGGCAATCCAAGGCGTTCTCAATATGCAATCGTTCTATGACCCAAAACTCATGCACATAAAATAATTCAATATTCTACATAATTCTTAACAATATACATATATATTTTTTATTCAGATGAAACCCGCGCTGGGCGTGGTGATCCTTGCACTGTTATTTCCTTCATTTGGAAATGCTTTGGTGGACAATGGTTTGCTTTCTTTAATAACCTCGGATGGAAAAAGACCTGGTCGATGCACCTATCATCGAGTTTTCAGACTACCAGGAGTCGATTGTTCTAGAAAAGAACTTCAGCAGATTCCTGCTACTCTGGATTCCGACACCGAGGTAATTGATTAATATAATATATTAGGTAATTAATAGAACACAGAGAAATTTCAAATTTTGTAAACAGACAAATTTAAAATAGTACCTACATATTTATTTATTTATTTTATTTATTTATTAATTTTACAAGCCGTCGGTATAATATTTAATATTATAATAAGGCTTAAGTCAATATTTTATAGGTTTAATATAATTTAATTAATTATTAGCTATTTAATTACTTAATTTATTTACTATAAACCTATTTATATTTACTTAATTATAATTTTTTTTTTTTAATATAACTAGTTTGTTTGTTATAAGTGTTTTTTAAAAATTTAATAAGTAATTTTAATAAGCTTTACAATACATACTTTTACAATATTAACAAATTTTAGGTTATTTTATGATATTTTAACAAATTTGAGTATCTTATATTATTATAATTATTATTATTATTAATATTATCATTATCATTTTTATTATTATTGTTAAATATTTTTACAATTTTTTTTCTTTACAAATTTTTAGGTATTTTGATAAAGGAAATATTTGTTTCACAATTTTTAAGTGTTTTTAAATATAAGTTTTTGGTTAACTAATTATTAAGTATTTTAACAATAACAGTCGAAATAAAAAAATTAAATTTTTGTTTCACAATTTTGAAGTGTTTTGAATTATAAGTTTTTAGTTAACTAATTATTAAGTATTTTAAAATAACAGTCTTATGAAAATAATAATTAGAAAAAAAAAAAAAAAAAAAAAAAAAAATGTTTCTCAAATTTTTTTTTTTTAAATTGTAAGTGTTTAATTAACTAATTATTAAGTATTTTAACAATATAACAATAACAGTTATATAAAACAAATAAAAAAAAAAATAAACAAAGAAAGAAATAATAATAATAATAGTAATTTAGAAGTATTTAGTTTAACGAACGAATTATATTGTCACGAGCATAGTAGACATAGACATGGCTGGTAGGTGACATCAGTTAGTTTGGGCCCGTAGGTTCGTAGGGATTTTTGCCATCGTCGATCCATCGATCTTGCTGCTGCCTGTAATAGAGAAATTTCTTCGAGCGGGAAAAGTCGCGTTAATGATTAGTTGAGATTTTCGGGAAAGTAATTTGAAAAATCGAAATTTAAAAACTCCAGAGGGCTATAAAAAGTTAAATCCTTTAACGCATTACTTAGTACTTTATGAAATTTCTTGTTATCAAGGGTACGAACACGTAACGGCAGTTTATTCATAAATTGTATACCCATACCGCAGATAGTATTAAAGGAACTGTGTAGTTTATAAGTCTTACCTTTAATTATTTTATGTCTCGTATTGTGCTTGGTATTTGACATCGAAGACAAATTAAAAGAGTCTGGATTATTTTTTATGAAATTAAGTGTGACTAGAACAAATATACTCGGTACTGTTAAAATTTTATGTTCATTGAAGATATTACGGCATGATGTCTTGGAGGATAGTGAAAAATTATTCGAATTGCTCTCTTTTGAAGTTTAAAAACTTTAATTAGTTCATTAGAGAAACCCAAAATTGGATACCGTAAGCAATGTGTGAATAAAAGTTTGCGTAATAAATAGAAAGTAAACTGGATATTCCAATTTTTGATTTAAGGGTTCGCAGGATAAAGCATGTACGCGTTAATTTGAAGCATAAATGGTTGGAAACGTGTTCAGACCAGTTAAGATTCTTATTGATATAAACTCCAAGAAATTTAGATACTGAAGAGGAGTCAAATGAATAGTTATTAATTGTAAATGAGGAAATATCATTCGCTACGCGCGTTGCTGTACAGAAAGAAATAATTTGGGTTTTGTCGTTGTTTAAAAGAAGATTATTTATATTGAACCATTTCGAAACGGAATCCATGACATTGTTCAATTTCGTTACGAGGTCATCGTATGTTCTAGCTTTGATGGTTAGACAAGTGTCATCAGCGAACAAAATAAAGTCACAAAGATTTGAGCAATTAGGTAGGTCGTTAATGTAAAGAAGAAATAGGAGCGGTCCAAGAATTGATCCTTGTGGGACACCCATTTTCACGTTTAATTTCCTGGATATAACTTTACCACCGGTGCTATTGTCCAAATATACGCTTTGAGTTCTGTTTGTTAAATAAGATTTTAGTAATTTAAGCGAGCTAGAACGAAAACCATACATTTCTAACTTATCAATGAGAATATTGTGAGATATACTGTCGAACGCTTTGGAGAGATCGCAAAAGACGGCTACACAATAACTTCCATCTTCAAATGAGTAATAACATTTTGGATGAGGCTAAAAACCGAGTGCGATGTAGAGTGTTTTTTCCGAAAACCATGTTGGTTGTGAAACAAAATATTGTATTTATTTAAGAACCCAGAGATTCTGACGTGCAAATTTTTTCAAACACCTTATCAAAAGAATTAAGAGAGAAATAGGTCTATAATTGCTCACAATGTTTTTGTCGCCTTTTTTATGAAGAGGGCGGATTTTGGAGTGCTTAAGGTGGTTTGGATAAACTCCCAGCTCAAAGCATTTATTAATACATATTAATAGGTTATCAATAAAAAGAGGATAGAATTCTTTAATGATGCATGTAGGAATTTCATCCGGTCCCGCGGAATAGGAAGATTTAATAGCTTTAAAGTACTTGCAAGTTCCTCAATTGTGACAGGAAATAAAACAAAGCTATGAATATTTCTAACAATATACGAAACAGGGGAGCAGCAAGTGATGTTCGAGATGATGGAGGATGTCAAATTTGAAGCCTCATTAACAAAGAAGTTATTCATTTCGTTGGAAATATCATTAATGTCATTAATTATTACATCATTAATTGTCAAAGATTTAATTTCTACCGCAGATTTACGTTCTAGATTCATTTCAGAATTAATGAGAGACCACATAGTTTTTTGCTTGCAAGACAATGCCGTATTAAATATTCGTTGAATTTAATTTTTGCTAGATCAATTAAATCATTAAACGTTTGCCTATATTTCAAAAAGTAAATTTGGAACGATAAAGTACCATTCCGTTTGGATAGACGCTCTAGAAATTTTAATCTATTGAATGATATACATAAGCCCTTAGTGAACCAGGGCAAATTCCGTTTAGGGGCCTGGATTTTTTTTGAAGAAGGGAAAGCTAAATTAAAATTGTATAGAAAGAATATATATGTTCGGTGTTAGATTATGAATAGCTTTTGGGTCCTATTTGAACGATTTGCAATAGACAACTATTATTAACTTCCCGTAGGGCAAGTTATAGTAATGAGCCGAAAATCTAAAATGAAAATTTTTGCATTTCTTCATGTTTTGAAGGTTTTTAACCATTTTGGCATACCTCAGAAAAAATGGATGTATGTGTGTGTGTATGTGTTTTGTGTGTCCGCATTTTTTCGTTCACGTTTTCGGGCGCACGGATCAATCGATTTTTGAATGGTTCAAAAAACATTCGATTCCTATTGATAGGAAAATGTGCTGATTAGTTTTTGGCTAAGGCAGGTTCAGCCGTTACGAAGATAAAGAGCAAAGAGTGCAGAAAATAGAAATCGATTTTTCGAGAGAACAGAGCATCTGATTTGAATGATCTAAACAACATTCAGTCAGTAATGATTGGGAGAAGTGGTTATTCGTTTTTAACAATGGCAGGCCGAGCCATTTCGAAGATACAGAGCTAAATGTACAAAAAATGACTTTGAGAGAAATTTTGAAAAAATGTTTTTGAGAGAAATAAGCATCCGAATTGAGTGATTCAAAAAACATTCTGCTTGTGTTGACAAAACAATTGCTTTTGGGGAAAAAATCATTTGATTTTTTTTGTATATCGGAAATAAAACAGATTTCAATATTAATTCTGGCTAAAATTTTAAAGCTCACTTATATACTTTAAATAAATATTTTTGACTTTGTGATTCAGTTTATAAAATTCTTATAAATATTAGACAATGTTACTGTATACTGTATAATCTATGTGAAAATATTTAATATTCTTCGAACATTTCATTACGGTACGGGCAGTTTCAGCAATTAGCTTCAAGGCACGATGCCATACACCTCTAGTTTAACTTATTAGATTGGATCTCCGAAACGGCCTGACCTGTCTTCCCAAAAATTTAATCAGTTTTTTCATTTTGTCAGTATAAAGTAAATGTTTTTTGCATTATTGAAATCAGACGCTATATTATTTAAAAAAAAACTGAATTACCTTTTCTGGTACCTTTTATCTCGTATCTTGTAAAAGCTGCATCTGCCTTGGCCAAAAACTAATCAGCACGTCTCCTTATCAATAGGAATCGAATGCTTTTTGAATCTTACTAATCGGTTGATTCGTGTTCTCGTATAATGATTTTGTATTTTAAGGATCTTCATAAGAATTAAATATTTTTAACATTTTTCATAATTGTTGATTGTTAATTATTTAATGAAACTAATAAATATATTGGAATTTCAAATCCAAGTGGAACTATAAATATATTGGTAAAGAACAATCAACATTTATGAAAAAAATTTAAATATATATTCTATTCAAGATCCCGAAAATGATAATACAATTATATACATAAATATTTATAAAACAATATAATCCAAATTTATATTACTAGTGCAAAAATATTTATTTATAAAAGGGAAGTTTCAGCAACTTGCCTTAAGACACAATGTCATACACGACCAGTTTTCAAAATCAATTTGGAGATCATCTCGATGTCCACAAATGTACTAATAGACACAGCCCCGTGAATCATTCCAGTTCGTTAATTTTTTTTTAGAGCATGTAGGTGCATTCACGTGCATATGGAGAACTCGACGGCCAAGAACTAGAGTGGTTCTATGTCTATATGTATAGGTCATGTTGATTTAAGCCAATTGAGCGGGTCGAGACTCAACTGGCCGATTGTTACGAACTGACCGCCGCCGCTTCATGTTCCTTCATCTCATATCGGGGACAACGGATGCATCGCATCATTTGCGGTTTCCCAAACTTGAGAGATTATCGGACTAGTGATGCATGGTATCGTGCCATGCCTTAAGGCAAATTGCTGCAACTTCCCGTACCTTAATTTGAATTTTTTTAAACCTTCACAATTTTTTGAAAATTTCAAAATAATTTGATTTTTGAGAATTTTTGTAAAAAATCGACTTTTTGAAAAATTTGATTTTATTTTGTATTTTGAAATTTTTTGAAAACTTTGAATTTTTAACTTCTCGTTGGGTAAGTTATAGTAATAGCAAAAAAATCGAAAATGAAAAATTTTATTTATCTTTACGTTTCAAAGGTTTCTGAATATTTTGGCATACCTTAGAAAAAATGAATGTATGTGTGTGTGTGTGTGTGCGGATACAAATTTTCGTCGATGATTTCGGGAACACCGATCAACCGGTTTGAATAATTCAAAAAATATTCGATTCATATTGATAATGAGACGTGCTGATTAGTTTTTGGCGAAGGCGGGTCTAGCCGTTCCAAAGATACGGGGCAAAAAGTGCCAAAAACGGTAACTCATTTTGTAAGAGAACGGAGCGTCCGATTTTAATAATTCAAAAAACATTTTACTTGAATTGACATGACGAAGAACTGATTAAAGTTTTGGTAGTAGTCTAACGGTCTTGTTAAAGTAGTCTAACGGTTAAACATTATAAATATTGGTATGAAACCTATAGATGCAAACAAAATTTGTACTTATTAAAATCTCTATAAAAAAGCCGATAAGTTAATGTGCATATGCAAATGGCATTTAGTTTTTATCTTTTTTTAATAGATCTCCAAACCGTTGGACCTGTGTTTCCAAACATTCTTCATTATGTCAATATAGGCGTTTTTTTTTGAACATTCAGATGCTCCGTTTTTTTAAAATTGCCATTTTGGCACTTTTTACTTCAGAACGGCTGGGCCCGTCTTGGCCAAAAACTAATCGGCACGTCTTCCCATCAAAAACAATCGAATGTTTTTTGAATCATTCAAATCGGTTGATCCGTGCTCTCAAAATCGTGGACGATTGTTCGAATTGTACCCGAACATACACACATACATACCGCATACACAAACACATACATCTATTCTTTCTATGGTATGTCAAAATACTTATTAACTTCTCGTAGGGCAAGTTATAGTAATCGCAAAAAATCGAAAGTGCAAATTTTTATATACCTTCACGTTTCAAAGGTTTCTGAATATTTTAGCATACCTTAGAAAAAATGGATTTCTGTGTATGTGTGTGTGTGTTTCAAAATTTTCAAAAAACATTTTACTTGTATTGACGAAGTGAACAACTGGTAAATTTTTTGGAAAGGCAAGTCCAGCGGTTATGAACTCTCAAGTTAAAAAAATGTCATTTGGCGGTTAAAAATGTTTATTGTACATTGTACATCAAATTATCACACATTTTATAAAAATTTTAATATTGTGTACACATTTTGCGTAAATTTTTTTGGATTCCGTAGCAAGATTTTTAATTTTGAAGTTTATTTATATGGTTCAAACAAATGTCCTTGACATTTTCGACAGTATGGAATAACCGATTTGAATGATTAAAAAATCATCCGGTTCGTACTCGATGGCGAGGCCTGTTTGCAAAAGGCAATTTTGCCGTTTCGGAGGTATGGAGCGTAAAGGGTGTAAAAACGGTTAAACAGTTTTTGAGAGAACGGATTATCCGATTAGATTAATTCAAAAATCATTTTGCTTGAGCAGATGGTGTGCAAAAAATGCATTTACAGAAAATTTGAAAATTTTAAAAATTTTCAAAAAAAAAATAAAAGTTTCAAAAAATTCTAAATTTCGAAATTTTTCATCATTTTCAAAAATTGAGAATATTTTGAAAATTGAAATAAAAATCAAATATTTTCAAAAATTTTCAAATTCTCAGAATATTTTAAAAAAAACGTTTTTTTTAAATTTCAAAAAAATTTAAACTTCAAAAAAATTTCAAAATTTTGAGAAAAATTCTAAATTATCAAAAATATCAAATAAAAAAAAGGGCTCTTGTAAACGTACACATAAGTTGTTAATAAAATACGCTCATCGCCCAATTTAAAAAGCACTTAAATTCACAGTATGTATTTATAATATAATAAACAAGCAAACCCGACGAACTCCGTTTCGCCACCAGATGGTTTCGTGAGAAAGATGAAGAAATTTTTTGTTTGTTTTATATTTGAAAAGGAAAAATTTGATTTTATTGCACAACAGTAACGAATTTATTTCGATTACAAAAATGAAGTGTTTTTTAGTTGAACTTCTCTAAGTAAATGAAAGTAAATCCGCCAATTATCCGTTTCATTGAAGTGCTCTTTGGTAAACCACATTTTTCGTTTTTTGGTCTGACGTTAACACAAACAAAGCGGATGATTTTCCAACTCGTGAACAGGGAACGTATAACTGCCCATGTGAAAAACAATGATTTTCTAAATAATCTATTTAAAATTTATCCCGCAAACACTAAGCGATTGGCCTTGCGACTTGTTATTGCAAACGCAAGGCGAACTGGAAATTTCAATTGTTTGAAGTCAAACGGAAAACCAGTCAGAATTATTGGTATGTCACCAAATCGCCAGCAATTTTTGATTGAATGGGTGAAATTCAGTGCGTGTACATCATTATTCTTTGCGGCAAGAATTGCTAGTTGACTCAACCAAGCATAATTCTGATAATTCTCACTAATGTCATTACTCGAAATTTTAATTACTGTGCGTGAAATTCCAGCAATTTGCATTAGGGCACGATGCCATGCACCACTAATTTTCTTAGCTATAAACCTTGTGGAGCCCGAGACCTTTCCAACGAATGCAAAATTGTCGAAATCGGTTCGTGCGTTCTGGAGTTATTTCGTCAGGAAGGAAAACCCGACTTACTTTTATATATATAGAAGATAATCTATTTGAAAATCTTCAAAAAAAATTATTGATTATTTTTGTTCCTTACGGTATGGAAATTCCAGCAATTTGCCTTAAGGCACGATGGATGCGCCCCACTAGTTGTTGAAAGATCTTGAAACGTAAAGATATATCTATAAAATTACAATATTGAAAATGCATTATTTTTGTATTTTATTACAACGCAAAGTATACCTTGGTATTTTATCAATTACTATTTGCAAATAGTGTAGATAATTTATTATGCCAAATGACTCACGCAAAATATTATAGTTTTTAATTGACTCGACCATGCCTTTAATTAAGGCCAATTATTTCTTAATTTTCAAGCCAATTTGAGACTAATTTTGATAAGCGGCATGTTGACGAGACGATCAATTGCTCAATTATTTTCTTGATTAATTATGTCAATCATTATATTGTCACAGTCTAATATCAATTTTTAAAATACCAACTAATTGATGGTCAATTTCAGGTGATGGATGCCTCGTACAATAGGATACGAGAACTACGGAGCGACACTTTCGCTCCATACTCTAGGATGAAGTACTTATATTTAGGTGATAATATGATTCAAACAATCGAAGCAGGTGCCTTCGACACGATGCCGAATTTAGAGGCACTGGATTTGTCGATAAATTCCATATTCACAGTTCCTATGCAAATATTTCAATTGCCATCGCTGAAGAATCTTTATCTGCAGCATAACAACTTGCGAACATTAAGAGTAAGTATTTATATATTATTTTTTAACTTACTTGTAATTATTTTGTTAAGTAAGCATAGAAAGCGTGTTGATAATAATCATAACTTGGGGCATTCGTAGTGCAGTGGTAAGAGCCTCAAGGATTCGTTTTCAAATTCCGCGTCACATATATTTTCAAGCAGTAGTGATTTTCGTTTTGACTTGAACACAAAGATCATAAATATGTTTCCAAATAAAAATCGCTTTTCGGGGCATCTCTGCAATATATAATATATCACATCACAATTAGAAATATATATAATTTATAAGTGCATATATAAAATTTTATAACAAATGTAAACAACTATTGGTATGCGTTATAATAAAGCGTGGTAGTAGAAAATACATCACACTCGTAAAACACTGATTGTGAGAATAGTTTTTTTTTTGCAGCAAAAAAAAACAAAACTTCAGTGTAAGAAATCATACTATATATTTGTATAGGAGCATGTTTATATTTTAAATATTTCTTTATAAAAAAACTGTGAAATCAAGAAATAAAGTTTTTGTAAACTGAATAAAAACTAGTGAGGTGCATGGCATCGTGCCTTAAGGCAAATTGCTGGAACTTCCCGTACCGTAATCTATATATCTCTATAAAATATCTGATAATTTGATGTACATATGTTCAATAAACATTTTTGACCGCCAAGTGACATTTTTTGAACTTATTTTTATTGAGAATTGAGAGTCCATAACCGCTGGACCTGCCTTCCCGAAAATTTAATCTGTTCTTCAATTTGTCAATACAAGTAAAATGTTTTTTTGAATTATTAAAATCGGACGCTCTTAAAAACTGAGTTACCGTTTTTGGCACTTTTTGCCCCGTATCTTTGGAACGGCTAAACCTGCCTTCGCCAAAAACTAATCAGCACGTCTCCTTATCAATACGAAACGAATGTCTTTTGAATTATTTAAATCGGTTGATCCCTGTTCCCGAAATCGTCGACGAAAATTTGTATTTGCACACATACATCCATTTTTTCTAAGGTATGCCAAAATATTCAGAGACCTTTGAAACGCAAAGATATATAAAAATTTTCACTTTAGATTTTTTTGCGATTACTATGACTTACCATACGGAACTTTAAAAATAGTTCTCAATAATTTAAATAAATATTTGTATATCAATTTCCTTTTTCAGCAAGATTTGAAGGATCTTCAAAAACCGATCAGAGCTCCACTTCAGCGCATTAATTTGGCGTATTGCCGCTTGCAGTTGTTACCGGATTTAGGAATTCTTCCTGATCTGACAGAGTTTAATATATCAGGAAATCCTCTATTGTCCTTATTACCTGTCGATATAGCTCCCAGTTGTTCCTTAAAATCTTTGGACATGACTGAAATAAACGTCGATTACTGCAGCTGCTTATTATTAGAAAAATGGTTTAATAATCATGTACCAAATGTACTACATAGTAAAGATGATCTATGTACAGCACCACCAAGAGGTAAGATTATATTTTATATTATATTAACCTATATTTTTTATAGTAAGGGGCCGTTCAAGTATTACGTAAGCACTTTAGGGGGCCGGGGGGGTTATTGATTTGCTTATTTTGGGTGACGTGGGGGCAGGGGGGTCTATATGATGATTACGTCATAGTTTTTTTTTTTTTTTTTTAATAATTTTTACAACTGTCCTGAAACGGACAACAAGTAAAATATTTGCCATGAAACTGAAGGCAAAGTTATTTTTAACAATTCAACGTTGTCAACGATAAAAAACTGATAGTTGAAATAACTGTGTTATTGAAAGTTGGTAATATGAAGTTTGTTCTTACAAAATCTTAAGTTGACGTTGTCAACCGATATGATAAATAAAAATAAATGTGAATATATATACGAATCGAGTGTTTTGTTCAAAACGGTTGATGCGTGTTCCTACAATTATCGACGAAAGTTTGTATCTAAAAACATCGATTTTTTCTAAGGTATGCCAAAATTCAGAAACCTATGAAACGTAAAGATATATAAAAAATTTCTCTTTCGATTTTTTTGCGATTACTGTAGTCTGTAAGTTACCCCACGAAAAGTTAATAGATTATTAAGTTATTTAATCAATATTAATTAATTAATACTCAAAGTAATTTTTTTTAGAAAAATTTATATGCACTCGTTAACATATTTATACTAGTGGAGCGCATGGCATCATGCCTTAGTAGACAAAATTGTGGAACTTCATGTACCGTAATTAAAAATTTGAGGAATGAAAATAATTAATAATTGTTTTGAATAATTTCAAATAGATTATTATTACATACTGTAAACTTTTAAGTGCTTTTTAAATTGGGCGACGAGCGTATTTTATGAATAACTTATGTGCACGTTTACAAGAGTCCATTATTTGGAATTTAAAAAAAACGTTTGTTCTAAATATTTTAGAAATTTGGAAATTTTTGAAAATATTCAATTTTTCTTGAAATTATCAAAATTATCTCAAATTTTTGTAAAAAATCTCTTTTTTTTATTTTTTCAAAATTTAGTATTTTTTTTTGAAAATGATATAATTTCGAAAATTGAACTTTTTTGAAAATTTCGATTTTTTTTTTGAAATTTTTCAAAATTATTAAATTTTCTGTAAATGCATTTTTTGCACACTGTCTACTCAAGCAAAATGTTTTTTGAATTAATCTAATCGGATGATCCGTTCTCTCAAAAAACTGCGTAACCGTTTTTACACTCCGAAACAGCAAAATTGCCTTTTGCAAAAACGCCTCGCGATCGAGTACGAACCGAATTACTTTTAAATTTTATAAATCGGTTATTCCATACTGTCGAAAATATCGAGAACATTTGTCTAAACCATATAAAAAAACTTCAAAGTTAAAAATCTTGGTACGAAACCCAAAAAAAATTTCACAAAATGTGTACACAATATTAAAATCTCTATAAAATATTTGATAATTTGATGTAAATATGTCAAATAAACATTTTTGATCGCCAAATGACACTTTTTTAACTTATGTTTATTAAGAATCCATATCTGCTAGACCTGCCTTCTCAAAAATATAATCAGTTTTTCATCTTGTCAATATAAGTAAAATGTTTTTTGAATTATTAAAATCGGACCTTCCGTTCTCTTAAAAACTGAGTTACCATTTTTGGCACTTTTTGCCCCATATCTTCGGAACGGCTAGACCTGCCTTCGCCAAAATCTAATCAGCACGTCTCCTTATCAATACGAATCGAATGTTCTTTGAATTATTCAAATCGATTTATCCGTGTTTCCGAAATCATCGACGAAAATTTGTATACATTAATTGCAAAATGTTTACGTAAGCATGGGGGGAGGGGGTAAGAGCTTTGCTTACTTTTAGTGACAAGGGGGGTGGGGGGGTAAATAATTGTAAAAATCTGCTTACGTAATATTTGAACGGCCCCTAACGGCTGATAAATCTGCAATAAAATCTTTACCAGGTTACACATACTGTGCTGAAGATATAAAATTAAACGAAACAAACGTTCTATATGATACTTGTCAAGAGATGATTTTGCATCGAAAACTGGAATACAATGCCAAAATGATCTGGATCATAGTAGCTTCAACAATTGCTGCCGTACTTCTTACTTTAGGATGTGTCTTGTACGCTTTACACAAACGTAATTCAAGGAAACGACACAGGACTCTTAAAACAAACCAGTTGAATAATGGAAATTTAGAGGCATTATTAAACAAATAGTGTCGTGTTTATGATAAATAAAGACTGATTATTAAATCGAGTATTTAAATATCAGGTTAATTTATAACTTGCCAAAGATTTGTGCCATTAGTCCTGCTTCAACAAATTAAATGCATAATGGCACACGTGATAACTTCTCATTTAAGTTGTTAGGAATGTATAAATTTAAATTTTTGTTATAATTTAATCTTGTACACCACTATTAATAGAGGGCGAGTTAAATTGTTCTTATACTAAATATAATGTATTTATAAATTTGTACATTTATATAATTTAATAAAAAAATATTTCTTTAAAAATTGCAGTATATGTGTAATAATTTATTAAAATTTATTATGTCATAAGTATGTTGACGCATATATTAATTAATTATAATTAAATCAATACTAATGTATAAAACTGTTTTTAATCTTCGTTCTGGTAAAACAAGTCCTTAAATAGTATCAATAATAATAGGTTGTCAAATATCTCCCTTCCGCCTTTTTGTATTATAAACCAAGAGCAAAAAAGCGGAAGAGAGATATTTGACAACCTAATAAAATTACGTTAACTACAGAATCAATCGTAATCTTTTTTTTTTTTTTAATTAAGCATTTCAGAAATAATATATCAACGTAAAAACGGTGTTTTTTTCAGTCGAGGATATATATAAATAATTTATGTTTAAAATAAATTGTTAAAAAGAAGGTGATCAAATATATTGAAATTATAATAATCTTATAGTAAATAATATTATTTATATTATTCTAATAATCTTATAACATAATCTAAAAAATAAAATTCGTATAAAAGATCATATGTAAAAAAATATTTTCAATATTAGTCTAAAAATTTAATATTAGAAATAAATTTGAAAGATATGTTAGAAGAATCTGCCAGGATAAGTTATTGTCACTATTCATGTATTTTGTATAGTTTGATAAAATATTATGTATTAATAAGTATATTAACCATCGTTATTTACAGATCGTCATCATCACATCATAAGTTTACAAATATTATAAATGTTTAATGTTTACTGTATTATAAATGTACATAATTAATAAATTTTATAAAACCTTAAGTTTATACACTGAATGTTAATAAAACACATTTAAATATTTGTTTATTAACTTCCCGAAGGAGAAGCTTGTTTTCATCAAAAAATCCGATTTGCTAATTTTATGTTTCCTCGACGGTTCAAGCCATTCTGAATCAAATGAGACTAAATTTGGAAAAAGTATGTGTATGTGTATGTGTATGTGTGTGTGAACAGATTTTTTTTGCCGTAAATCGACGTTTTCTCAAAAACGGCTGGACCGATTTTCAAAAATCAAATTCAAAACCCGTTCGATGGGTATTGGTGGGGAATCGTGCTGACTAGTTTTTGATAAAGATCGGCCGGGGCGTTTTCTTGTAATAAAGTGTTAAAAAAATTCTTTTCGGCGATTTTAATGATTTTTTTTGACGGTAGATACAATAGTCTTCTAGATCATACTAAAATATTACGGCCATGTTACGGCCCTACGACAAGTCGTTTAATTTTTAAAAATCTTCAAAGTTTGCAAAAATTAGTATCTTTTTTTTGGCATTTGTCAAAATTAGACCTTCCATCGACGTTTTCTCAAAAACGCCTGAACCGATTTTAGAAATTTAAAAGCCATTTGATGTATCTCAATGAGGACTATCGTTTGTCAGTTTTGTGCGATGATCTGCCAAGCTGTTTCTTTGTAATTTAGAAAAAAGTGTTAAACTTTTCGTCCGAATCGATTTTAAAAGATCAAAAACTGTTCGAAAGATATTAGTTGGGTATGATACTGATTAGTTTTAGGTGAAAATGTACGGAGCCGTTAACTTGTAATTAAATGTTGAAAAAAAAAATTAAGCCGATTTTTATGGAACTTTTTTTGGCGATATATATCATGGTCTTATAGAACTTACTGAAGTATTACGATCTTACGACAAGTAGTTTAATTTTAAAAATTCATCAAAGTTTGAGAAAATGAGTAGTTTTTTACGTTTGTTAAAACTACTTGGTATAGAGTACATACTTGGTTTTAATAAACATACTAAACCGTTAAAGTCCTTCGAAAACTGGTTCAATTATAAAAATTGTTGATTTTGGAAAATTTGAAAATGCTCCGAGTTAACGTGATCATTCGTGTTCAATTATGTGTAATAAATCCACTCAGAATACTTTTAATCACTCATAAATTAATTTCTATTTTATTGATTAAGTCGACTATTTACACATATTGGTAAGTTCATGTAACTTGCCTCAAGGCAAAATACCAATACCAACTAGTTATAGTTATCTGTCCTATGTTCTTTCC
>NW_020537959.1:0-15418 GCF_003426905.1 Ctenocephalides felis | reverse complement strand
AAGTTTTAATTTTAAAAAGAATACTAGCATACCAGACGACTTTATAAAAAAAACTTGAAAAGCAGCAGAGCAATGACGTCTATTTTGTGAAAAAAAAAGTTATCTTATGTGTAACCTTAAGGGGGTATTCTAGTGTAGAAATTCAATAAAATCGATTTTTTTTATTTCATATTTTCAAAGTCTAACTATCTAAGTATATGAGTACAAGAAGGTTTTTGAAAATTTGAATTATTTTCGGAGATATAGGCATTTTATTGACTCGGTCTCCATACTGGTTTGGCTTCACACAAAACTTTAAATACGTTTTTCTCAGAACAGACTTTTTCAGTACTGTTGACAAGATTTCTCGAGTTTTAATCGACCAATTCCCTTGAAATGTTCAGAGAGTCTTGTTTATAGACACATCTATAGCCCGAACTAGGATCATTCCCAAATTCCAATCGTTACTATTTTTAAAAATTTCGAGAAACTCAAAAAAACAGTAAAAAAAGCACTTTTTTTCAAACAGTCCCCAATTTGTAAAAAAAAAATTTTTACTCATCGCTAGTTCGGGCGATTGCGACATCATTGTAGATTAATAATCTTTTTATTTTTTGCATTTCCGATGGCTAGGAGGGCTGAAATCATGTCAAGACTGAGGTGCAAATTTTTTGAGACCACCCACTTCATCAGCTGCCAGTTTTTACAATTTTCAACTTTTTTTTTTTAATTTTTGTATTTTATTTAATAATATTAATAAACATGTGGTAAAAAATGGATAGTAAAAACATACATTGCTTTGTTTTACGACACTTTAAAAATGACCTAAAATTCATCGCTCTACACTAGAATACCCCCTTAAGTTTTTTTTGAAAACTTATCATTTAGGCAAATATGTTGCAACCATCAGCAGTTTTATTAAACTTGACTAAATTATGATCCATATAACATGCCGTTTGTCATTAGTTCATTATACCTGTTTTCACTACATGCCACTTGTATAATAATAGAATAATATGTTTCGGCTACAATAGCATTATATTGTTGTAAGCCCTAGGGACGTATTTGCCAAAGTCTGCTTTTGTCTCAGTGCTTATATATTTAGATATTTCGCAACATACATTAGTGTTTTCAATATAAACCCAGGGATATGTACTTTGATAGATATGAAAATATTTAAACAGAATAAACTAACTGGTAGAATAAACTAGTTGGTATTGGTATTTTGAGGCAAGTTACATAATGTTCCCGATATGTGTGAATAATCGACGTAATCGATAAAATATAAATTAATTTATGAGAATTTTAAAGTATTTCGAGCGGATTTATTACACATAATTGAAAACGAACGATCACGTTAACTCGGAGTATTTTCTAAAAGCAAATTTTCACAAATCAATAATTTTTATATTTGAACAAGTTTTCGTAGGACTTTAATAGTTTAGTATGTTCAATAAGACCAAGTACTCTATCGTTATACCAAGTAAATCGTATTTTAACAAACGTCAAAAAACTACTCATTTTCTCAAGCTTTGAAGAATTAAACTACTTATCAAAGACTGTAATATTTTAGTAAGTTCTATAAGATCATGATATATAACGCCAAAAAAGTTCCATAAAAATCTGCTTAATTTTTTTTCACCTAAAACTAATCAGTATTATTCCCAACTAAGATCTTCCAAACAGTTTTTAAAATCTGTTCGGTAGGATGAGCTTAAATGTGGACGAAAAGTTTAACACTCTTTTGCAAATTACGAAGAAACGGCTTCGCAGATCATCGCACAAAACTGATAAAAGATAGTCCTCATTGAGATACATCAAATGGCTTTTAAATAACTGAAATTGGTTCACGCGTTTTTAAGCAAACGACGATGAAAGGTCTAATTTTGACGAATACCAAAAAAACGATACCAATTTTTGCAAACTTTGACCAATTTTTAAAGTTAAACGAGTTGTTGTAGATCCATAATATTTTAGTATGATCTGTAAGACTATGGTATCTACCATAAAAAAAATCATAATAATAGTCGAAAAAAATTTTTTTAACACTTTATTACAAGAAAACGGCCCGGGCGATCTTTACCAAAAACTAATCAGGTCGATTCCCAACTAATATCATTGGAACGGTTTTGAATTTTCAAAATCGATTCAGAATTGCGGGCTAAAACGTAGACGAAAAATTTTTCACTTTTCTGTTAATTTATAAAGAAACGTCTCGGCCGATCGTCCCACAAAACTGACAAACGATAGTCCTCATTGAGATACATCGAATGGCTTTTAATTTTTTTAAATCGATCCAGCTGTGTTTGAGAAAACGTCGATTTACGGCAAAAAATCTGTTCACATACACACACACATGCTTTATCCAAATTAGGTCTCATTTGATTCAGAATGGCTTGAAACGTCGAGAAACATAAAATTACCGAATCGCATTTTTTGATGAAAACATAAACTTCTCCTTCAGGAAGTTTGTAAACAAAAAAATCGCAGATGTAATTACTTGATATGCAACAATGTCAATGTCATAAGAGCTTTAGTAGTTAATCCCAAAACATATTGAAGTACTCAATACCCTTATGAAAAAGATTATAAATTGGGAGACTGCCATTTATAATCTTTCTCATAATCTATAAGAGTGCTTAATTCAGAATAACAGTACCTACAACAACTTCGTAAATAATAGGGAACAACGGTGTGTTATTAGCACCAGTCGCCGTTTTGCACTGCTCATGGACCATGGGGCTATAAATACACACGTGTGTCAGGTTTCAGGCCTGATATCGGGCACGATCTGAAATCGTATACCGGCACGCAAACTCAGGCCCTACAGGTTTCCGCAATGCAATCGTTATACTGGATAATGGATAATGTTTCCATGGGGAGCACGATAGTAAAAGTTACGATAGATATTTGGAGATGGCTGAACACAAAAAGGACTGTAGATTCATAAAAAATAGACGAATAGTATTTTTGATACATCTGAATTACATCTTTACACTGACTTCAGTAAAGCTTTTGACAAAATTGATCATAACATTCTTCTTACTAAATTATCTAAGATTGGTCTTAATTCTTCACTTATTTATTTTTTTAAGAGTTATCTTCATTACAAATATTAGTTATATGGTCAGTAAAAAATAAACCAGAATCAAAAAGAACTCCTAAATCTGAAATTTTATTACATCTATCAATGCTGGTGTTAGAAATTTTATGATCAAAATGTATTGGAACGCGCTTATGTGAAAAACTTTGATATATTTAAATGTAATTTGTTATAGACACACCAAGAGTGGAAAAAGTCAAGTTGAGACTGTAATAATAAGCAGGCATCAATAGAATTTATTTTGGGATATAGTAATTCATAATCGTAAACAGTTTGTCTATCTTAATGGATTCTTGAGCAACATTGAAAATATCAGTTCAGGTGTTCCTCAGGGATTCATTCTTGGTCCACTACTATTTATTATTTTCACTAATGACATATCTGAAATTATTAGGTGTTCACATTTATTATTTGCAGATAATCTCAAACTATATCCCAAAATAAATGCCTGCTTATTATTACAGTCTCAACTTGACTTTTTCCACTCTTGGTGTGTCTATAACAAATTACATTTAAATATATCAAAGTTTTTCACATAAGCGCGTTCCAATACATTTTGATCATAAAATTTCTAACACCAGCATTGATAGATGTAATAAAATTTCAGATTTAGGAGTTCTTTTTGATTCTGGTTTATTTTTTACTGACCATATAACTAATATTTGTAATGAAGCACATAAATCTTTAGGTTTGATAATGAGAAATTGTAAACAATTTAAATCTACCAATGCACTGCTTTGCATGTACTATTCTATTGTACGTTCAAAATTAGATTGTGGTTCGATTATATGGTATCCTCATCAAATCAACAACTCTGATGCGATAGAGAAGGTTCAGCGAAAATTTCTGAAATATCTTTATTATAAAACATATAAAATTTACCCTGAACGTGACATTGACCACAACACTTTACTAAAAGAATTTGGTGTTCCTACCCTTGCCTCACGTCGATTTATCTGCACAATTATGTTCTTATTTAAACTTTGCAATAATAGACTGTCCTCTTATTCTTAATCAACTATCCAAGGCTATTTACGCGTTCACAATTATTTTTCAATTATCCTACTCCTAAATCTAATTCACTCTTAAATTCGCCTATTCTGCTTATGTCCTCTAACTTTAACTTAATTAATAATGAAATAGATATTCACAACACTTCACCTAATCAAATAATCTCCATCTGCACAAGTTAACCTTTTTATTTTCTTTTCAAATATCTCATTATTTTATCTTATTCTGTTTATAAATAATATTGTTACATTCAGCATTATATGTAATTTTATGTTAAGCATTTTATTCTAATAACTACATATTGTAATTTTGTATATATTTTAATTGTTATTCATTATGTAAAATAATTGTATTTTTGAGTCCTCTTAGAAGAAATCTGTGGGCTATATATTTAAAATAAATAAATAAATAAATAACCTATACATATCCTTATTAGCCTATAAATAGCCTAACAAAGCTTATGCTATGTGGTCAGCCAATTATTATACGGTTCAAGTACAAAATCTTACCCAAGCATCAATTTGCAATCAAAGCGCTTATTATATGTTAATGATCGGCTAAAACAATAATCCTCTTTAGAACAATAGTAGAGCGTCAAAAATACCAATAATTTATTCCTCGATTTGAATAGAACGTCAAAAACAGCGATAAAATGTGCAGTCATAAATGTCGCCGATTGTGAAACTTAATTGAGAAACGGATGTGCAAGGGCAGGACATCATCAAACAACAATAGACAGTAAAAACGTAATTGTTCAACAACAATCGCGTACGGCGAAATTTATTTTTACCGAGAAATTGTTATGAATGGAATTAAGAATTGGCGCAACTCGAATTGTTCGATTGTTTTGAGAAGTGTGCACATATGATAAACGGTGTATGTGGAATTTTTCCTTGAGGGTATCACCTTTTATCACATTAGGCTTCAATATTTGAAATAGTTCTGATTTAGACATTTTGCCTTGAGCCGCGATGCCTTGCACCACTAGTTAACTTCTCTAGGGTAAGTTATAGTAATCTCAAAAAAAAATCGAAAATTAATTTTTTTGCATATCTTTACGTTTCAAAGGTTTCAGAACATTTTGGCATACCTTAGAAAAAATGGATGTATGTGTGTGTGCTGAACTGTAATAACAATTCGAATCATTATTTTGTTTAATAATTACAAAACGCGTTGCTAGTTATATGTAGGTTACGCGGACATCGGAAGTGCTTACTGTTGGATTTTGTAAATAGGTTGTAAACAATAAATTAGTATATAAGAGTTAGACAAAAGTTAGACAGTCAGTCAAACCTGGAGAGAAGCTTGACTAGTATTCAGTAAAATGTAGTCTTTGCTGATATGATAACCAAAAGGTTATCAACAAATATTAATTGTAAAAATAGTGAATAATAAAGTATCATTCAAGAAAGAAGTGTGTTTACAAATTACTATCAAATCGCTGTTCGTCCTAAAGGCCTTTCACACTACCAATGGACTCTGGAGAGTCCACATCACAAAGATAATATTTCAACAACTATTCAACTGTTCACCGCTCGGGTCCAGCCTATCATTACAATTCCTGGTTGTACTGGTGATCCAGAACATACCTCCCAATATATCAACCACCAGTCAGGACAATTCAGTGCATGTGTGCGTATGTATGTGTGTATGTGTGTGCGGATACAAATTTTTGTCGACGATTTCGGGAACACCAATCAACCGATTAGAATAGTTTAAAAAAAAATCGATTCGTATTGATAAGGTGACGTGCTGATTAGTTTTTGGCAGAGACAGGTCTAGCCGTTCCGAAGATACGGGGCCAAAAGTGCCGAAAACGGTAATTCAGTTTTTGATAGAACTGAGTACAGGATTTGAATGATTCGTAAAACATTTTACTTTTAATGACTAAATGAATAATTGATGAAACTTTTGATAAGGCATGTCTAGCGGTTTTGGAGATCCACTAAATAAAGTAAAAAAATGCTATTTTGCTGTCAAAAATTATCATCAGACATATGCACAGCAAATTATCAGATATTTTATTGAGATTTTAATAATATACGTATATATTTTGTTTACATATCTATTACATGTTTTATAACAGATATTTCGTCTAAGAAATTAAGGCAGCCGGATTGCTTTGAAAAAATTGCTTATGAGAAAAGTCTTGTTTTTAATTTGAAATTTCACAAAAATCTAATTTTTCAAAGTGTTAAAAAAATGAATCGTTACTAAAAAATTGATTTTTGGTACGGGAAGTTTCAGCCATTTGCCTTAAGGCACAATGCCATGCACCACTAATTTTCTATGACTTCAAGACTAGTACGAAACAAATTCAGTTCTTTTCATCATCGATGTGAACGAAGTCACGTGGAGTGCATTACATTATATTATATTATATTATTTTATTATTCATCCATTTTATACTCGGAGCCATATTTTAAGTGCGTATCAGAAACGTGTCATTTGAGATCCATTCATTATAAAGCGGCATGTTATTTACGGCACTTGAACATGTACACGATAAAAATAGCTGGGAATAATTCTCTCTAATAGAATTCAACAATGGAATATTTATGGAATTCGTGTTATTAGAATTTATGCTCATGACGCATCTGTCATTACGGTTCGGTCGTGTTTTCACTATAATTTCCCCTCTGCTTGCCATTATTATTATTATTGCTGTATTTGCATAATTATTCGCACATATGTGTCATTGCAAATAATGAATGATGGTTAATCAACTAAGTTATAATTAACGGAATTGTTGCGACATATTCGGAAATGATTGTTGTGAACTCTTTGCATAATTGTTAAATTATCTTCACTGAATCGCATTTCGAAAGAAAAAATGTAAATCAGTTTTGATAGTTATTGGTTTCACGTTGAAATTCTATTTTTATTATATTCTCACAATATTGATAAATTTCCAAAGAATATTGACCTGAAAATTAATTAAAAAATAAAAGATCTCGTTGTGAATTATGAGCTTTCAAGTGCGACCTAGAGCTTAGGAGAAATTATGACTATTTTTTGGTTCTTGTGTTTAATTTCTCTTATTTTTGTTTATTTAAACTTTAGAATCGCAACTGTGAATAACATTTCTAAGACCACAGTCTAAAATTATGACTCAATTGCACCTGGTTTTAAAGAAATTAGACTTTTGTCGAAGTAAGAATTAAAAACTTGAAATCGGCCCTTTGAGAGCCTCTCTGAAATTTGAGAGCCCCTTCTTTAATACAAATAGAATTTTTTTAAAAAATTGGAAGAAGTACGTTGGTTTGTACTTTTTCCAATTTTCGGTTCAAACGCTTCAGAATTATTGAAACGTCGAGAAAGCATGAAATTAGCAAATTGGATTTTCTGTCAAAAACATAAATATCTCTATTCTAACATCGATTCTAAAGTTTAAAAGAACAAAAATAACAACAATTATTCACAATAACCAAAAAATTGTCATATTTTCACTTATGCTCTAGGTCGCACTTAAAAGCTCATAATTTCCAAACAACGAGAACTTTTTTCTCTAGAATTTTTAGAGTCAATACTATCACCTTTTTTCGACTTGACGTTGAGTTCTGGGACACCATGTATGAAAAACTTTTGAATTGAGCTTTAACCTAACAATATACATTGTAAAACAGTTAAATAATCGATACTTAAATATAATAGTAAGGTGTCGTAAACTAAATAATACTGCTCAGAACGTAATAAAACTAACAAGGCGAAAAATACTTCCTTTAAAAATTTAACAATTCCGTTCTCAAAAAACCTGCTTTGCACTTTTGCTCTGTACCTCCGTACCGGCAGAACCTGTATTTGCCTAAAACTAGTTAGCATAGTAATCGCAAAAAATCTAAAGTTTTTATATATCTTTATGTGTCAAAAGTTTCTAAATAATTTGGCATATCTTAGAAAAATTGGATGTATGCCTGTGTATGTGTGTGTGTGTGTGCGTATGTATATGCGGATACAATTTTTGACGATGTCTCCCGATTTAAAGCAATGGCTGTTTACACATCTTTTGCCCTCTGCTTTAAAAAAGCATTATTGAAAAATTCTAAACTTGGAATTATGAACCAATTCACTGGGGGGGAGTATTAAATTAAGTTTCTCGGTATGCTAAAAATATTATTTCCTCAAAAAAACATTTTCTCACAAAATTCAGAAATGTGAATGCAAAGTCCAGACTAAAAAGAGGCTATAGAACTATTATCGTTCTAAAGCGAAATGTTACTCCTGCGACAACTACAAATCCCAGTATTCCCCTGAATGTTTGCATTCGCAATTTGAAATCCAAGGGGAAGTTAATGTTTCCTTTAATTATATAATAAGCACCACTATACCGGCCGGTTTTGCACTTATGTGTACTTATGGACATATAAGGGGCTTAAGTACCAAACGTCCGTTCTCCCGAAACGATGAGATTAGCAGATATTGTTGTATATACAACAATGTTTGTTTGTGTATGTTGTTTGCACAAAGCACATGAACTAAGGTTTCAATGGAATTATTAGTAACATAAATAGAAACGTAAGTTTTATATTAAACAACGAAAAAAATTAAGTTCACCGTTCTATGCGTTGTGCAATTGAACAGGGGAAACTATTACAAATTATTACCTAAATTTCTTACTACGTAGCGACTTCGTTTACCGTCTAGATAAAACCAACTTCCAAGTATATTTCTCATGGTGCTCGGCAATATTTCCCGCTGAATCAATTTCGAAATCACGAATTTCTTTCGTCGTAGCAAAGGTCAGAGTCCGTTAGAAACGAAACCAGTCTGCCCAAATGTCAATTGTCATAGGTCATGCACGCCGTTACAAAGTTAATCGTAACATATAACATAACTCCGGACATGGTCTGTATAATGTTCAGAATGAATTATGTGAAAATGGTACTTTCATTTATAAAATTAATAACAAACCGGCAAATGGATTTGGTGCGGATTTCGAATTTTGAACTAGTACTTCATGACACTGAGTTTAAGGAATTTCTTGGAGTTAATTAATGAATTGTGAGAAATAATTGAAAATTTTGAAATTTTTGTTTTTTTTCGAAATTTTTGCAATAGTGTTTTTTTTTAAATATAATATATAAACTATGGCGTCCTCTCGGCATCTAACCATAATTTCATAAACAAAAATAAAATCTAAGCAATCGCAATCTCAAGCAAAATAGTGTTTATTCCTAAAGCTTACATTTTTCTATTTCTGTAATTAAATAATAAATAAATAAATAATAAACTATAAAACTAATCAGCACGTCTACCCGTCAATACGAGTATTTTCTGAATAATTTAAATTGGACGCTCCGTTCTGAACTGCTCTGCGCTTTTGCTCTGTACCTCCGTAACGACTGGACTTGCCATTGCCTAAAACTAATCACCACGTATCCCCGTTAATGCAAATGAAATGTTTCTAACGTTCCGTAGGGTAAAAGTTATAGTAATCGCAAAAAAATCGTCAATGAAAATTTTTATATATCTTTACGTTTCAAAGGTTTCTGAACATTTTGGCATACCTTAAAAAAATTGATGTATGTTTGTATGTGCGAATAAAATTTTTTACCAACGATTTCGAGAATACGAATCATCCAATTTGAATGATTCACAAAGCATTTGATTCGTATAAGGAGATGTGTTGATTAGTTTTTGGAAAAGGCAGGTCTAACCGTTCCGAAGATACGGGGCAAAAAGTGCCAAAAATGGTATTTCAATTTTTGAGAGAACGGAGCGTCCGATTTAAATGATTTAAAAAATATTTTGTTTTCGCAAAATGAAAAACTGATGAAATTTTTGGGAAGGTCTAACGATTTCAGATTTATTAAAATGTCGAAAAAATATGAAATTAGGAAATCGGATTTTCTGTTAACAACATAAACATCTCTATTCTAACATCGATTCTAAAGTTTAGAGAAAAAAATAATAAAAAATAAACCATAGTAACCAAAAAATGGTTATATTGTCACTTAAGCTATAGGTTGCACTTGAAAGCTCAAAATTTCCAATCAACGAGAACTTTTTTCTAAGTTGTTTTAGGTCAATACTATCACCTTGTTTCGACATGACGTTGAGTTCTGGGACACCCTACATAATTCCTCACATAGGAAAATGGTGAACCGATGGGTTGCTTCTCATAATAATACCTTAGGTCATAAGTCTTGAACAAAACAGCTTATAGAACATATGAAGTAAGAGTTCTGATTGCTGTTGAATTATAATAAAAAAACATGTCTATTCTTAACCATAAAAAATTCCTGAACCTGCTGACTTGAAACTTAGCGTTCTTGTACTCGAATTTTAAATCAAATTACCCTAGTTTTAGCTAGTAAACAGCCAATAGAGTGTACGTTTGGTAATTGTGGTATATTTCACAAAGCTGAATAATTAACAATCTGCTAGACACTTGTTTGTATAAGTAATTAATATAATTATAAGATATTGAAACTCGTTGCGCATCCAAAACCTTACAAATATAGATCTTCGCCGAAAAAAAACTTATAGAAAATCATTAAAGCTTGTTACATATCCTTTGTTCTAAAAATTCCTTAACGTGTCAACATGAAAGTTAGCCTTCTTGTAGTTGAATTTTAATTCAAATTACCCAAGTTTTAGCAAGTACACAGCCAATAGAGTGTTCGTTTGGTAGTCTTGTGGTATATTTCACAAAGCTTAATTAACAAAAGCGGTATACGAGTGTACAAGACTTGGCGCCCGAATGTCGAATTTGCATGCCCTGGGGAGTTATATAGCGTTTTGGCGCTATCTGGCCACCGTTATGCGAATAGCAACGACTAATTAGGTCTTGAAGTCAAAGATTAGAGCTGAATGGAATACGAAGTTATTTGTAAACCTACACTGAACAGGAGGAATGGATTGGAAAAGCATGAGTAATGGAAATTTGCACCAGATGAAAGTGTTACGTAACAAATGTAACAAAGAGCAAATTTTTAACTTCCCGTAGGGTAGTTATAGTAATGGGCCGAAAATCGAAAATGAAAATTATTGCATTTCTCGACGTTTTGAAGGTTTCTGAACATTTTAGCATGCCTCAGAAAAAATGGATGTGTGTGTGTGTATGTATGTATAGATACAAATTTCCAGTCACGTTTTCGGGCGCACGGATCAACCGATTTAAATGGTTTAAAAAACACTCGATTCCTATTGATAAGGAGATATGCTGATTAGTTTTTGGCAAAGGCCGGTCCAGCCGTTACGGAGATACGGAGCAAAGAGTGCAGAAAATAGAAATCGAGTTTTTGAGAGAACGGATCATCCGATTTGTTTGATCCAGGAAACATTTAGTTCGTAATGACGGAGAAAAGAGGTTGTTAGTTTTTGGCAGAGGTAGGCCCAGCGGTTTTGACGATACAGAGCTAAATGTAAAAAGTTGGCAGTTTTTGAGAGAACTAAGCGTCCGGTTTAAATGATTCAAAGAACTTTCTGCTTGTTTCAACAAAATAATTGCTTTTGGAAAAAAAAATTTGTTTATTATTCTTTTTTAAAAAAATATTTTTGTAATTTTGGATCAAAAATTCAAAAAATTACCCAGGCTAAGCACAGTCTAAGCGCCACTCTGGTGAAAATGTTTACCCAAGTGCGTTTAGACTGTTACAGGAGCACTTTTCTAATTTTGTGAAAACTATTGAAAAATGTTTTGAAATGCCGCCAAGCTAAGCACAGTATAAGTGAACATGTCGCACAAAATTATTTGCAAATAGTTTAGCCTGTGACTATACGGGAGCACTTTTTCAATTTTGTGTAAATTAGGCAACTATTTTTTTTTTAAATTGAAGTCGAAATGAAATGACGATTGCTGATATTCTGGAGATAAATTAATTTATGATTTACATTTGATTTGCTCAGATATAACAAGATAGCAAAAATAATGAAAGTTACAGTATTTGTAAAAATATATGTGAAAACGTTTAAAATTTCTCGAATATTTCATTACGGTACGGGAAGTTCCAGCAATTTGCCTTAAGGCACGATGCCATACACTACTAGTTTGTAGTGTAAATCGACTAGGATATTGAAAACCATGGATAAGATTATGAATATTTATATGAATCTACTACTACCATGGAAAATATCTGCCATTCAACGCTCGAATCAATATTATAATATTCTCCAATCGAGTGGCGTGGAAGCACTTGAGGCAGTAAATCGTTTTGAAACGCGCCTGAATGCACAGAAATTTCACAAATATAATAATAAAACTGAAATAAAATATCGACAGAGAGGAGATACGCATTCGTGCAAAATCGAGAGAACAATACTGATTGTGTTTACAATTTCAATTTCGAGATTCGAAATGGGAGCTCGAGGACAAAGAAATAGAATCTTGTATATATATGTATATATATATATATATATATATATATATATATAATACATAAGATTTTATTTTACATATAAACAATTTTTATTTTCTATTATAAATTCATATTATGTTTGCATTTAAATGCTAAATAAATCGATAACATGTTCAATTTCCGGCATTTGCTTCTGCATCCATTATATTCGAACCAAATCAAATCAACTGTTGATATTATTATCGGTTTAGTTATTTACATGATTTATCAGAATACTGCAATAATAATTGAAATACATTCGAGCTATAATATGAGGCGGCCTCAATATACATACATAGAAATTTACGCACTGAAACGCATTCAATAGAATCAACATTATTTATCGTTAATTAAAAATTAACGATTATTATTTAACTTGATTGGACAAAGTAATTATTGTAAAAAAAAAATTAGCAGAATATATAGGCAATGTTGAAATTACCGCTTATAATTTTTATATATCATTTTCCCGAGAACTTGAATTATTCATATCCAAGTCTTGTGGAAAATTTATCTGTGGCGAATTTAGCCAGATATAACAAAACCTTAACGATGGAACGTGGAATTACGTAACACAAAGAAGAAATTTAATGATTAATTCAAGGGAAATATTAAACGAGAAGACGGTTTGTCTAATCATGGAAGACATTAATCACAATATCTTGTACCAGGTTGAGAACGAAACAATAGCATATATTTACTAGATTGTTAGGCACTATTCGTTTAGATTAGAACAAAAGTTTTAGTAAACGATTTTTATTGTAATATCATTAGGATATATATGAAATAATGATTGTGAGAATAGCGTAATTATGATGAGGTTGTTCAAAATTAATTATAATTTAAAATTTTGAAGTATCTGCATATATGGCTAAAGCAGTTGACTTTGTTTGGAAGATGATTTAATATTGTCCTTATACCTAAAGGCTACCTTTTTTGCAGCTTTTTCAAATTCTCAAAATGAATTTTAAAAAATCACCTACTTAAAACAATGAAACAAAATGTAGCCAATTGAAAAAAAACAATTATTCAACATCAAATTTAACCTATGCCTAATTGAAACCGAAAAGCAGTTCTTCACAAATTGTTTTTACTTATTTTCGGAACGCGCACTCACTACTTTTTCGCGAAATTAAGATAAATTGATATTATAAAATTTAATGATATATTTTCTTATAACTTATATGATCGAAACCGCAATTTTTTTATGTAATAATTTACAAAGGAATAATATTTTTTATCATTTCTGATTGAACAAGTCGATATGGATGGTAAGCTAGTAGGTAAATGTCCATTTCATGGTTCTATGCATTGCGCGTACACAAAGGTATGCAATTGTAATAAAGAGAAATATTAACGTTCAATTTAACGTCGATAATCTCTTCGGCATTGAAGGGACGTCTATGGGACGACTATATTTAATAGCCGTTCGATGCCGGTTGTTCCTTAATCGGATTCCGCGCATAAATAGGCAACGAAAACACGTCCGTGCAACATAGTAAAGGCGGAAACTTAATAATCATATGTATATAATACTATGGATATGTTATTGAGAGACTGAATGCACCAGTTGAATAGAGACAGTAAATCTCGGTGACCCTAGCAAATCTCATTGTGACAATTTTTTACTAAATAATTCTAAATTATATTCTTATCCTCCTATATAACAACAATGCTTAAAGTATGTTATAAGATAAAATACATACTTATACAGAGCTTTTTTTTGTGCTCTGCAGAAATTAAAAATTAAATCAAAATTGTGAACGAACTGCTGCTAACTTCGACTAATATACAACACTTTTTTGCCATCAAAGGTTAGACTGTTTTGTCTTGGTTGGCCAAGGCGGTACCAGAAAAAACTAATACAAATAGCAAGGTCGGAACAAAAATATTTTACGAAGCCTTATGAAAGTAATACGGGGAAAAGTAAATGGTAAATTAGAGGCAAAGTGCAAAGCCAAAAGTAAATCGACAAAAATAAAATAGGTAAAGACAGAGCTAAAGAAATATATAGAGAGCACTTTTTCTAAAATAATAAACAACTAGTGGTATATGTCATCGTGCCTTAAGGCAAATTGCTGGAACTTTCCGTACCGTAACGAAATGTTCGAGAAATATTAAATGTTTTCAAATAGATTATTATGAATATTGTAACATTGTCTAATATTTATTCATTTTTTCAGAGGTATGCCAAAAGTTTAGAAACCTTCAAAACGTCGATTTTCGACCCATGACCCTACGGGAAGTTAATAATTCAGCAATTATTTACTTCTCGTAGGGTAAGTTATAGTAATCACAAAAAATCGAAGATGTAATTTTTATGTAGCTGACGTTTCAATATTTCGTCTATATGCAGCTGAAGCAGTACGATTGCTTTGAATAAAAGTTCAAAATTTCCAAAATAAAGAAAATAAGTTTTTTCTCAAAACATTCAATTTTTTCTTTAAATTTAAAATTTCTCAAAAACCTAATTTTTTCAGTTTAAAAAAAAATTTTTTTTAGAAATTAATTTTGGAACGGTAAGTGCAGCAATTTGCCTTAAGGCACGATGCTATGTAGCACCAGTTTTTACTTAAAAGTTACAGCATCTGTCCGTCTTTATACCGTGGAAATATAATTAGTGGATCTATATCTATATGGATTTCAATAACCACTCTAGTTTCCCTGCTATTTTTTATTTGTAGCAGCGATGGAGACAAATATTTCTATATATTTTCTAGTAAAAACAGATGTAATTAGCTTGACATCAAGCTGATATCCAGACTAAAACATTATGGTTGAAATTTTAAAGCTCCACCCACTAGGCCTTGGAGAAGCCTAAGCCATTTACATAAGTTCTATATCCAATATGTGAATAGTTTGTTGGATAATTTGTTGCTTATTCCATTTATATTTTACATTGTAAACCGATGTCTTTACTGCTTGGACATTAGGTATCCATGTTCGAGATCGAAACTGAAACTTTTGATTAAAATACTAAAGTTGC
>NW_020537958.1:0-45866 GCF_003426905.1 Ctenocephalides felis | reverse complement strand
TTTAAAAAATCTTTGGATCTGTTTGCCCTCTTGGTACCTATTTTACCGCGCCTATGGAGTAAAAATAACCAGGTGATAAATTCTTCAAAACAGCAAAAAATCTTTTCTACAATCATGAATTAGCTGGGGTTTTGCTGAGCATAGATAGTTGTTTGTTTGATATGTGTTATTTCTTGTGGCATAATTCGTTCGGCATTTCAAATATAATTTCTCAAAGTCAATTCAGAATTTGTGCCTCGCTTACCCTATAAACATCCTAATCAGTGTTTGTCAGGGTCTTCTACTAAATCCGAAGACGCAAAATGTGGATACATGAAAGATGTTATCTCTAAATGCTTTAGTTTTTCACTTGCACAGAAGATATTGTATTAAAATAACGTTCAAAAACAACTCAATACTTTATTTTTCATTTGATACATCACCTATCAGTTTTGTAAATAGAACATTAAAGTCTTGATTAACAAAATAAATCACAAAAAAAAAATGATACATGCATTATAACACTATAACACTACTTTTTAACTAATTAGTTCGATATTACCATTATCTATAGTAGTGTAATATCTAAGGTAGTAAAATATCTCTTAAGAAGTATTCTCTTAATTAATATAATTAATATAAAATTTTAGTGTTCATCAAGATTCAATGTCATCAAGTGGTGATTTTCTTTTCATCCACCTATAGTAGTTCTCCGTTTCCTATATGGAAACCAGCTTTTATAATCTGAGTGTGTTACCAGTTACCACCAGCCGTTTGTTTACGCTTTTAGGATTTCCTGCGACTGATGAGTCACCGGCGTTCGGTGGCTCCGAGTTCGTCCGATATGACTCGACTAGTGAAATTAGGTCGATAACAAGCTGGAAATTACGGACAAATATAGTCATTACGTAACCGAGTAATTTTAATATTGAAGCTCCACTGTCAAAGCAATGACCGGCTCTCTAAATAGAGCTATGGTTCACTTCTATATATAATACTAGAACTTAGTTGTATGGAAAGTTTTAAGAAAAAAATGGTAAAATTTGTCGTGGTAAAAACATGGGTTAACAATCATTAGTTCCCTAGGGATTGATCACAAAATGAGTCTATTTTCATTTGAAATTATAAATCTCAATATGAAAAGTCAAGATAAAATACGAAAGTCATTCTGACAATTACAAAAGCCGTCACGAGGATCATCCAAACCTACTTGTCAGAGAACTACGCCACAACTCTATTAGGACAAAATTGTTAAAGAAATTCACATTACATTTAAATATTACATATTACATTCACTACTAGGGCAAAATTAAAAAAACTAGTTGGTATTGGTATTTTGCGTTGAGGCAAGTTACATGAACTTCCCAAAATGAATAAATAATAATCGATTTAATTAATAAAAAATAAATTAACTTATGAGTGATTAAAAGTATTCCGAGTGGATCTATTACACATAACGAACACGTTAACTTGGTTAACTCGGAGTATTTTCTAAAAGCAATTTTTCAAAAATCAACAATTATTATAATTGAACCAGTTTTCGCAGGACTTTAATGATTTAGTATGTTCATAAAGACCAAGTACTCTATTGTTATACCAAGTAAATCGTCTAATTTTAATTTTAACAAACGTCAACAAAACTACTCATTTTCTAAAACTTTGATGAATTTTTAAAATTAAACTACTTGTCGTAAGGCCGTAATATTTCAGTAAGTTCTATAAGATCATGATATATATCACGAACGATAGTCCTCATTGAGATACATCAAATGGTTTTCAAATTTCTAAAATCGGTTTAGGCGTTTTTGAGAAAACGGCGATCAAAGGTCTAATTTTGACAAATGTCAAAAAACGATACTAATTTTTGCAATCTTTGACGAATTTTTAAAATTAAACGACTTGTCGTAGGGCCGTAATATTTTAGTATAATCTATAAGACTATGGTATCTACCGACAAAAAAATTAATAAAATTCGTCGAAAAAAAAATTTTTAATACGTTATTACAAGAAAACGGCTCGGCCGATATCTACCAAAAACTAATCAGCACGATTCCCAACCAGTATCTTTCGAACGGTTTTTGAATTTTCAAAATCTATTCAAAATTGCAGGCTAAAACGTGGACGAAATTTTTTTCATTTCAAACAATAATCCTCATTGAGATACATCGAATGGCTTTTAAATGTTTGAAATCGAATTGAGAAAACGTCGATTTACGGCAAAAAATCTGTTCACACACACACACACACACACACACATACTTTTTCCTAATTTGGTCTCATTCGATTCAGAATGGCTTGAAACGTCGAGAAAACATAAAATTAGCAAATCGGATTTTTTGATGAAAACATAAACTTCTCCTTCGGGAAGTTAATTATATAACATTCAAATATGTAAATTTTCAAAATATCTGACAATGGTCAGAAGATTTGTATTTTTTAAGTCTTTTTTCCCTACAGTTTTATTTGTTGTCTATTTCAAGACAAGTGTGAAAATTAATATATAATAATAAAAAAACAAGTAAAAATTGTCTCTGGGCGGTATAAGTTGGATTGTTTTCTCAAACGTTTTCTCAAAAATGTCTGACCGATTTCAAAAATTTAAAAACCATTGTATGTAACTCGATAAAGACTAATGTTCATCAGAGTTGTAAGACGATCAACCAAGCCGCTTCTTTGTAATTATAGCACGAAAGTGTAAAATTGTTTGTTCACGTTATAAGTACAATTTTGTATCAATCCTAAAACCTACTCAAAAGATTTGATCTCAACCAATATCACGTTGATTAATTTTTGGTAAGATAGGTCATGCCCTTTCTCCGTAATGAAATGTTGAATTTGGTTTTCGACAATTTTCGTTAAAGTTTGTATAACAATAGATTTAGTAGTCTAAAATAACATACTAAAGTTATATAGATCTACAATAAGCGGTTGAATTATAAAAAAATAGATTCGCTGCGGACTTGAACTATTCTAATAAGAACCTATGACAAAGCATGTGCACGTTCTTTGGTAGTGGTTTCGTAGATAGCTACTGATTACAGTTTATGTCTACAATTAAATAACGAAATAGATAAAATGAAATGTGTTAAACCAATTGATCTAATTTACTCAATTTTAAATATTATAAGTATGTTTGAACGAAGTCAATTGGAAATCGTTCTGAGTACTTATTAGTGAAAGCATGTTATTTTCCAAATAAACTGTTAAACATTCCATCTAAACAGGAGCATCTAAATTCTTATTGATCAAGATAATTATGTATAAGTATCAAGAACTTGCCTTAACGCAAAATCCTACTCACCAACTAGTTCAATATATGCAATATATGAAAGCTTGACATATTACTTGTAATGATTGTAACACATCTTATATATAATTTTTACCGTTTTTCATACATCAACAGAGCTCTTACTATAATGAATAAATAAAAATATTATACAGAAGAATTATATTTGCTGACATACATAAATCTGACTGGAAGTTTCTATTTCAAAATTAATGATGTTTTAAGTCAATTATGATTTATATAGTATATGATTTGAAAATAATTTCAAATCATTTTTATCATTTTTGAAAGGTGTCATTATTTCATCAAACAAAAGAAGTTTGAACATTTTTATTCACAATACATTTAGAATGACATAAAATTTAAAAAAAAAAATAAAAATTCCGATCTCTCGGTGCAAATGGGATCAGCATTGATAATAGGAAGTGCCATACTGGCAAATAAGGACTTATGATTTACATAATGCCATTTAAGAAATATTACCCGGAGCGTCCATCTACCACAAATCCTTATGGAAAAGTTAAAACGCAGAGCACACGGCCAGTGCTGAAATTTCCGCAGATGGTTCAATATGAATGTGAATGCAATGAAGTCCCGCCTAAGGTTAAATCAATTTTACCTACGTTAGATGACAGACCTTGATAAGATCTATCAATGAGATACTATATAAGTTTTACTAGTTATATATTGCTACCTTGCTCAACTAACTCTAACTCTAGCAATCTTACTCGATATGTTTTCTTAAAATTAATTTTTACATAGTCCCCAGTAGAACATCATATCATTATGGTCGAACAGACCAGCGAAATAGACGAACCTTCGTCGTTTACCTCGACCGAGTCTGGATGTTCGGATCAGGAGAGACTCTGCAAGGCGGAAGCAGAAGTGAAGCACTTAAGGAAACTCTTGAAGCAATTGCAGAACAGAAGTAGCTCGATATGCAGTGAATGCTGCAAACCAAACGAACCAAGCGAAACTTGCTGCTGCAGCAATAATATTAAACAACAAACACAGACACGATGCTCTTGCGATTGCGACGGTTGCAACAAGAAGTGGACCCAACGTAAGTTCATTGAAAATTATATTATTAGTATAAATTCATCACTGTTCAAAATAGTACTATGGTAACGCATTTTGAGAATCACCGTCAGGTTTATATAAAAAAAATTGTCTGAATTTTTTTAATAATGATACACCATGATATAGTTTGCTTTGCATTCTATAAATCCTGCAAACTTCATGATATTTTAAAAATTGCATTAGAAATTGTTGTATACTTGATTAACCAGTTAACTGTGGCCGTCTTTTTGTTTTGTAATATTAGAATCGGGTGAAAGTTGTTGTAAGGTGAAATGCCACTTACACATATTTATTGAATTGTGTGATTGCTTCAAAATAATCTTGGAATTACATGTACATATATTTATATATAGTTAAAAATTTTGAACTTGCACTTTAATTTAAAATCAATCATATTTCGTATAAAGGCAATTGCTGCACAAATCAAAACTATACCAATCTGAATCTTGGAGCAAGATGCGTGAAACCAGTTATGCTTTGCGACTGTGCAGCAAAACTGCAATGCAATGATATATGGTAAACATAAAAAATATTATAGAACTTAGAATTAAGCTTTATGAAACAATGTAGTAATTTTGCTGATTCTAAATAGTCAACTTAAATTTATCGCATATATATATATATATATATATATATATATATTATAGAATTTTATGATATGAGTGGAACGAATATTAATTGTTTGATATGAACAAAACAGCACTCAGATTTTTTTTTATTTTATCACAACTTTATTTTATTATTACAAACGTTTCGAGACTAAGGTGTGCCTCATCATCAGTGTAATTTCAATAACAGTTATTTATTACTAAACATTCTTTTTAATATTTTATTTAAAACTAAATTTGGACTTTTTAATATAAAACATCAACTATACCTTGCATTGGCAAGTGACAATTGACACTTAATATATATATATATATATATATATATATATATATATATATATACTCGTATATATATATCTAATTATCAAAACAATTCCAACGTAAATTTTAGCTAAATTTTTCGAATAAGATATTTTTATATTTGAAGATTAACTTGAAGCATGATAAAAAGTATTAATCATTAACACTGTATCATAACTCTTATTAAATTAACTCATTTTTTAGGTATAGACAAGGTCCATATCGTTATCCAATATCTATCGTCTCAGATCCCATTCCAATGCAATCGGAGATGATATCTACAATGCCACCCAATGTGGATAACGAAAATATTCAAGCATCAAACCCCTATTTCACGCCATCCCAAGGACCACCACCAGCGCCAACTGATCTCAGGCAAACAATAGCAACAACTAGAACGCCAACATCATTTGTTGCACCAAATACTTCGGAACCATTTCAGCCAATGGATCAAATGCAGACTAATCCCTATTTATCACCTTCAGCAATGAGGCAACCATCATATGTAAGTCGACCTGCAACCCAGGATCAACTGCAGACAAACCCATATGTATCGCCTTCAGAGATGAGGCCTCCATATGTAGGTCAATCTATAGCACAGGATCAAATGCAGCCAAATCCATATATATCGCCTTCAGTAATGAGGTCTTCATATGTAGGTCAATCTATAGCACAGGATCAAATGCAGCCAAATCCATATGCATCACCTTCAGGAATGAGGCCTTCATATGTTAGTCAAGCTGCATTACCGAGAACATCTTTTCCCAGGCAATCAACAATTGCTGTACAACCGCAATTTTCTAGGCAGGCATCCATTGCTGTACAACCTTCTTCAAACTTTCCTACACAATCAACTTTTTCTGGTCCAACAGCCAAAAGTACAGACCAGTCAAACGTCCATTTTGGTGGTCTGTACGGTTCCCAACAACCATCAATCGTTGAACCATATTTTGAATCATACAGACAACCATCTACAACTCAACAAATCGCACCATCTGCCTCAAGATCCCCTTCTCGTCTGCAGCACGAGGTCATGAACCAAGTGAATTTTAATGAAGGAAGAGAGACAAGGACATCCTCTGGATTCGGTATTGTTGTTCCTCAATCACAATTATATACGGCCGACCAACAACCAGTTCGAGGTCCATCGCTGATTCATAGACCTTCTGGTTTGCCAGTTATGACAGATCAAGAGACATTGGTGCAAGTCGAAAGACTTGGCCAGCAAAATCCTTCTCTAGTTCGACGGATATCTGGTATGTCACAAACAAGACAACCTACGGGTAGTACGGTGCAACAACTTAGGGCTCCATCAAGGGTAAGCACACTGTCACGTAGATCAAATATTTCCGGATCATATACACCTTCAATGAGTCGCCAAAGTGCATACTCTGTCGTATCTCGAGGATCGTATACTCCAAATGACGAAATTTTTGACGTAGACATGAATCCTACGAATGATACAATGTCACTGGGTCCTGTTCCCGCTCTAGCAGGTACAGAAACATTTGTGCCAACAAGTAGCATCACGATTCAAGCACCAAGAGTTAGCACAGCCTCCCAAAGAACTATTAGCACATGTAATCTTGATAATGGGCGACGCCCTTCTAAAAGAAATTCGATAGGCGCACAAGTACTACCAGAATCTGCGAGTGCAGAACAGGAGTTTTGCGAAACAAATAACAATGATCCATTTTAATTGGCAAAATTTGCCATCTTTCCCTGAATCTAATCAAATTCAATTTAATATGATATTGTAATAGAAAATTTATTCAAAATTGTTAAACGGTTTCTTCATTAAGGAATAAATACAATTTATATTTTATTAAATAAGTCATTATACTATTATGTTTTATGAATTAAATTTATTAAGACTTAATAACTTAAAGTTATGTACGTAGTATTTAATAGCTCTGTTCTAAGATAAATAAATTTTACATTAAATAGTGTATAATAGTCACGATTAATTTTTATGCAACTATTTATAAAAAAATTTTAAGTCTTATATCATTATTGTGAACATAATTATAAAATTCTACGTGTTAAAAGAAAGTAATCAACTGTAAAATTACAACGAAAACTTTTTTAATGAGCAATTATTACCATAGTAGCAACTTTTGTCGTTGTAAATTAATTTGTATTTATGACATATGATTAATTTGTACTCTTATGACATATGACCCAAAATAAAACAAAATCACCCAAATTAAAATAATAAAAAATGTAAATTCCAAGTAGTAATTCAATAAAAAAAATGGTTACAGATAAAATAAACTTCGATAGTAAGCAATATGTCTGACATAAATTTTAATACTTTAGCAGAAAATACAAGAACTATTATAAATATGAATAAAATATGCAAATGCATAACACCGAAACAATGCAGCAGCAGCTCTCAGACCGAATGTTGCTCCGATCAGTCCAATTTTAGCAGCAGTCCGCGCAGGAGGAAAAGGTTCAAGAAATCTAGTCAAGCAGAAAAATTTTTAGGTGGATGCTTATGTAACAAAGTGCAAGGATGTGGCGGCAAGCAAGGTAACGTATTGTTATATTGTTATAAAAATTCTGAATATTAATATTTTTCGAACGATATCTCTTGGTCAATCCATTTTAATCAATGTACTGTTACCTGTTTTACGAAATGGTAAAACAACTTGATATTTTATTGAAATACTTTTTATATATCGCTGTTTGCTTTCAGAATATAATTTTTCCAAATATCTTATATTTACAGATGAACCATGTACTCCAGTGATGCACATTCCATGTCGCAATACAGCGTGTATCAGAAATGTTAGATTAAATCAGAATACCTTATTGTATAAACAATATTTTAATTGTACGAATAATATACAAGAAAAAAGATTTCAAAACTTTACGAATTCAAACCATTTACAAAATTCTCGTGGTTCCCCAAACATGATATCTCGAACATTTTGTTCACCACTACCTAGGAATGGTAGAGAACAATGTCAGTCACAGAATGCTAATCCTGAAGTCTGTTTTGTGGATAATTATGGAACACCAACGGGTGCAGATTGTGGCCAAATCATATTTTGTAAATACGCTTCATCGACTCTTATAAATCCTCAGATTAACCATGGAGATAATCTAAGAATGAAAGCTGACACTGCATATCCAATGACTAACAACAATGTACCAATTTGCTGTAATCATAATATGATAAGACAACCTAATAATGCCTGCAATAATAATAACTTATCAGTTATTGATGAGGAAGTAGAGTCACAGGAATGTTACTGTACTTGTGCAAAAAAATCAGATAAAATTGATCCAATTGTAGAAGCATGTTTTAATTCATTTAAAACCAAAGTCGTGAAAAAAGCGTGTCCGTGTTGCAGAACGTGTAAATCAAATATCATTAAAAGTCCGAAAAGGCGGAATTTGCAAGTGTTACCAGTGAGCCAGAAACAGGAAAGTTACCAATGTATTATGGTCAAAAATAAATCTTTGCAATGCAATTTGATAAAACCGACGCGAGCAATAGCAAAAGAGAAACAAATAAAAGCGTTTGCAAAGCCATTTGCTGCTTTAGAATGTTTGCCAACATCACCACCAGTGAAAATCATTTGCAACAAAAGTTTCAAAAAAAAGAAGAAAACTCCTGACACATCATCTAAAGTAACCAGTATTAGCATCACATGTGTGCCACGTGATCTGCAAGAAATTCCTTTAGATTGCACACCACCAACAGTAAAAACAGTTTCATGCGGAAACAGCAACACCCAAACGAGATCAAAATATTGGTTTCTATCACCATTCCGGAAAATGTCTAGTTGCAAATCCAAAGTTGGTGTGCATAAATCCGAAAATAAAAAAAACATTGTAACTTTGCATAATCCGTGTTATATGGGTTCAGCAGGTAAGAACAAATGTGGCACCGAGATAAAATATACTGTGCTTATTGATCCTTTGTCGGAACATCCAACACCATCTCAGGAATCATTATTTCAAAAATGTAAAACTTTAATAGACCGAATATCATTGCATATGACTTTAAAGTAAAGATAATATTATTGGCATTCTGTAACATAACGATTATAGAATAAAATTATTATTACTTGAACACAATTTGTTTGAATCGAATTTCTGGAATTTTATAAATTATATACGTCAGTAAGCACGGTTCATACAAGTATAAGATACATCTTTCACTGAAAATGAATGATAAAATTTCAATAATTTATAATAAGCGATTTATTAAAATATTGTATCAAATACTAATATAATTAAAACTTATGACATTCACTTCGCTAATTTAAAAATCCAAGTGATCCACACTCGTTGATAATTTTGACATCACACAATCAATACCCAAAACAAAAATCATGAAACTTTTATAACTAAACTAAATTCAAAATCTAAAAAAAATTCAAGTTATAATTTATCAAAAATATATACATAATGAACCATGATGATTACAGAAGAAAAGTAGATCCTCCTGACCCTTCATGTCGAGAATGGAACCTTATCAGCCGGAATCCAAACCATCCACCATGCAGTAGACGATTATATTGCAACTGCTTGGAAAACCATTCAATCCAAGGAAAAGTTACAAAATATGTTAATCATTGTTTGAAAAAGAATTTACTTCCATCAGCTGAAAATATATGTAAAACCAGCAATGAGTGAGCATTAAAATAATATTTATTTAATTTATAAGGGTCTGAAAAGCATAGAACGGGGTGGAAAATGTTATCCTGATAATTATGTACATTAGCATTTTTATTGTCAATTGATGATGTGCAAGAAAAACTGGATACTAGTTTTTGTCAATAAGTCATTCTTATATACCAGGTCCTCTTCTCAAGTATATTCTGAAGACTAATAATATTAAATCAACTTGCCAACTTCCTTTAATTGCAATTGGGGGCTGATTCTGGCGTAAAATAGACTAATGTCATAGCAAGGTTACATAGCAGTTCACATATAAAATGGTACTAATACTGTCAAAATGCCATGATTTTGCTGTGCGACCAGGCGTTTTACAAATAAAATGGAACTCATATATATGAATAGTGTGAAATTTTCAAAAAATCGAATTTTGAATTTTTCCATATTTCTATAGGTTAAATACCATACTAAAATTCTGAATAAATTTTTGAGTTAGAGCTATTTAAAAGAGTATATATATATAGAATATAGTGTAATGATAATTTTATCTTTAAACGAGTTTTTCTCTAAACAGCGTTTTTCAAATTTCCCGGAGTTATTAATCGGAGACAAATGATCCGATCGCTATAATGTTTTTGCACCTCGTTTATATAGTTCTCAATACGATCAAAAATCTAATTTTGGCAGTCCAAAAACGACAAAAATTTTATGAAAAAATTAACTTTTTTTTCAACATGCCGCCCTTTTGTCAGTTTTTGATTTTTTTTTCGCCCGAGGGTCTTCGTACAGAAAATATATTTTAGTTTAAGGAATTTTTTTTAAATGTTTTATCAACGGAGAAGGTTGCAATCACTCCAACAGTAAAGGACCTTTTTTTGGCGCCGCCGAAGATTGCGTGTCATTTCAAAAATATTTAATATTTTATTTCATAAATTGTATTGTGCATGCTCAAAACATGTATAAACTAGTTGGTTTGGTATTTAGCCTTGAGGCAAGTTACATGAACTTCCCGATATGTGTAAATAATGGACTTAATCAAAAAAATGTGTAAATAATATACTTCATTAATCCTACTTTAAAAAAAAAACGATAATAATTTTAGCAAAGTTTGACGAATTTTTAAAATTAAACTACTTGTCGTAAGGCCGCAATATTACAGTAAGTTTTATAGAACTTGATGTATACGCCAAAAAAATTTCCATGAAAATCGGCTTAATTTTTTTTTCAACAGGTAATTACAAGAAAACGGCTTGGTAGATTTTCACCTAAAATTAATCAGTACCATTTCCGACTAATATCTTTCGAACAGTTTTGGATTTTTTAAAATCGGTTCGGTAGGATGAGCTTAAATGTGGACGCAAATTTAACACTTTTTTTCAACAGTTAATTACAAGAAAACGGCTCAGTAGATTTTCACCTAAAATTAATCAGTATCATTCCCAACTAATATTGCTTTTTTTAAAATCGGTTCGGTAGGATGAGCTTAAATGTGGACGAAAAGTTTAACACTTTTTCAAATTGCAAAGAAACGGCTTGGCAGATCGTCGCACAAAACTGACAAACGATAGTCCTCACCGAAATACATCAAATGGCTTTTAAATTTTTGAAATCGGTTAAGGCGTTTTTGAAAAAAAGTCGATCAAAGATTTCATTTTGACAAATGTCAATAAAACGATACCAATTTTTGCAAACTTTGACGAATTTTTAAAGCTAAACGAGTTGTCGTAGGGCCGTAATATTTTAGTATGATCTAGAAAACTATGGTATCTACCGTCAAAAAAAAAAATCATAAAAATCGTCGAAATTTTTTTTTTAAAAACTTTATTACAAGAAAACGGCCCGGCCGATCTTTACCAAAAACTAATCAGCACGATTCCCAACCAATATCTATCGAATGGTTTTTGAATTTTCAGAATCGATTCAGAATTGAGAGCTAAAACGTGGACGAAAAATTTTTCACTTTTCTGCAATTTACAAAGAAACGGCTTGACCGATCGCCTCAGAAACGATAATCCTCATCGAGATACATCGAATGGCTTTTAAATTTTTGAAATCGGTCCAGCCGTTTTGGAGAAAACGTCGATTTACGGCAAAAAATCTGTTCACACACACACACACACACACATACTTTTTCCAAATTTGTTCTCATTCGATTCAGAATGGCTTGAAACGTTGAGAAAACATAAAATTAGCGAATCGGATTTTTTGATGAAAACATAAACTTCTTCTTCGGGAAGTTAATATACCCTCAACCTTCGAGAATTGGGCTATTTTAGGCAGAATCAGCACCCTATCACAATTAAAAGAGGATTATTTAATATTATTGAGTAAATAATAGGACTTTAAAATCTACTTAAGAAGAGGACTTTGTTCTTATTTTTTTCGAGTTCGTTTATTTTCAGTTTTTGTTTTTGCTTTTTAGATGTGTTCCAATTAATATTAATCTTTTGAATCTCCTGACTTTAAATCATTAATCTAATACAATCTATTCTGATATTTCAGATGCATATGTAATGAAAGGTATGAAAAGTATAAGAGCTGCGCAATGCGTTGCGAACTTAAACACTTGCATGAAATATTACAGCAGCAAATGCAGCTTATGTGCGATTCCGAAGAATCCGATGAAGAAACTTGCGATTGCGTTCGTGTTTTCAATATAAAAAGTAAGATTATTATCCAAAGATAACTTGATATATCTACATTTTTATTTGGAATTAAGAATATTCTAGTTTGAGATTATTTACTTATGACAAGGAAACTAAGATATTAATTAATTGGAAAGTCATTAGATTTCAATCAATATTTAAGATATTTGAATATGATATAGAAAAAGTTTATACGTCTACTGTATATTTTTAGGAGAAGAAAATAACCCAAGACCAAGATTGACATCAACACCCTTGTGTCAGATAAGTCCACCTCGTGTGGTAAAAAGATCTGGATGTCCATGCAACTGCGAGATTTATTGTTGCAGAAACCCAAGAGTTTACAAATGTGGAAAACCACAAAGAGATTGTAATTGCAATAGAATTCAGAAGGTACCAAATATGGACACATGTTCGTTGAATAAAATTCAGCAAACATGTTCTATAAAAAGTATAAATAGTTGCCGACAAGTAGCCATATGCAAATTATGTTCTTCACCAGTTTATGAAGAATGCATAGCAGTAGAGGATGCCAATCGAACATCTTATATTAGGATTCCAAACTACGTTACACTTTCTACGGAAACTGAATCTTGCAATGTAGTGGACGTATATGAAGAAGACATCGACGAAACAAATAATTTTAATTCCATACATACCACTAAAACATCTGTAGTATCTGCAAAACCTGTTACAAATGCATCAATTACTAATCAAATTAGACAAACGCAGCAGTCTACTCTTTTGCAACAACAAGAAGTAAATTCTATCTCCACTACTCCAACTCAAAACGCACAGTTTCCAGTTATAGAAGCAAGCCAACCTATAGTGATGCAAGAATTAAATGAAAATGTTGGTAATTATTTGCGAAATGAAACTATACTTAACAAAATAGAAAAAAATGAGCAAAGCTCTTTACCGCAAAGTGAGATTTTAGTCATGACTGAACAGGAACATGTGACACCTATAGAGCCTTCAAAGAAAAAATTTAAATATGAAGATGGCAAAGATATTAATAAAGAAGAATCTTTGCATCTAGATAAGGCAGAAACAAGTTTTAATCAACAACAAACAATAGATAATCCTACTAGTGTGATAAATGAAAATGGTGACAGCATCGGTTTTGTTGCTCGCCAGTCGTTCAAAACAAATGTGCCACAGGATTTTCGCACATCTAATATATCACAACAAAACTATAGTGATTCAAATATGTCTACGCAAAATCTATCTCTTCATCCTCAAAATCAAAATGTTCATCCAAAACAAGTACTTTATAATCCATCGATTACATTTACTAGCATAAAATCGCCAGTAGGTTTAGAGATACCTGAACCATCCATTATAATTGAAGGATTGAACTATCAAAATCATAATCCAGGTTCTTCGCAAGCAGTAAACTTATTTAATACATCTCAGCAACCGCAATCGGCTGAAATTAGAACAGTTCCCATCAATAATAATCAAGTCCTTCGAAATAATCACGTTCCAAATCAGCACAATATAGCAATTTGTACACCTTCCATCCAGATTTGCAGAAATCGACAACAGCCTGAATCAATTGGTGAACCAGTAATAAAAGTATGCAAATTGGTGACAAACAAAAATGTTTGTCTTTCCCAGCACACAAAGCATGAAATGAAACGTAAATCCTTTCAATCACAAAGTGAACTAGATTCTGTCGAAGAATATCCAGAGTTAGAATAAGAAATTGTACCAAAAGTACACCAATATTTTTACGTAAACTTGTTTCTCTACAAATAAGTTTTTTGGTAATGGATAAATATAAACTCACACCATTCTAAAAAAATTTGAATCTCATGCTCGAGAATTTTCACAAAAATAAAAAGTAAACTTTGACACGAACTGCGAACTTGAGGTGGATTATAGTAAATTGCTGAATTATTTCGGTTTCTAAATAAACATTATGGTAATACATAAAATTCCAGAAGTTAAATACATGACTAAACTCCATTATATATAATAGTTTTATTTGTAAAGTTACAATCTTTTATTTAAGCAATTAAAAAATAAGCTCTAACAATTTGGAAAGCTTTCAAAAACCGAGGTGTTAAGAAAAATTTGTTTAATAATGAAATCTATATGAAGATCCGATAATTTGAAGTACACATTTCTAATCTTTGGAACCAATTTGCGTAGTTGATTCAATGTTACCAAACGGATTAAATTATGGATCAATTTTCCTCTGAACGCGAAAATAACACATGCACACTAACGCATCATTTTTCTACTGTATGTCAAAATGATCAAGTTTTTTAAATACTTAAAAATATATAAACATTATATTTGATTAAGAAGTTAATAATAATGCTATTTATAAATTGAATGTGCTGATTATTTTAATTATACAAATAAAATTTCAAACTAAGGAGTACTGTATGAAGAATTACTTAACGTCATTTTTTCAGGATGCAATACATAATGTTGTCCTATCTCTAAATGATGAATTTATAATTTATCAATTTCTGTTTCAATACTTATTAATTGTTTATAAATGTACTTTCACAAAAAAACTACCTATAAAACTGTTTGCCATCAAGCTGTCCGAAGCGTTTTTCAAACCTAGATTTTTTTATTGAAATCTCATAGCTCTATATACTTATATACGAAAGCCCAAAATTATTTTTGAAGTAATGTTTGTAGTATATTGTAAAAACAAAATATTTTAGACTAAATATCACATTAAAGTCATTATTAGTATATGTTCTGGAAAAAACATGTTTTGTATATTCGAACTTTCTTATAAAGATTGACTGTAATATATAGTATTAATTTGATTGAAAGGGAAGTATGTGAATAGCAAGGCCAAAAGAGGATTCCACTAAGCTTCTTATCGCCCTGGCACAGAAACATGAAATATATTCACAAAATTCGTGAATAAGACTTCGGACCACATAGAAAAATCATATCAGACCATGAATCGATTTATTGTATAAGACTTAATTCATTTGATATAGCTAATTATTGAAAAAGAAATTAGAAGACGTACAAATATTCAGATTTTTATAAATGTCATGGGTAAACTGATAAATAAATTCAATTAAGGGTGGTTTATACGAGTAAGTTTGTATTGCTTTTTCTTTTTCTTACATCATTATCATTTTCTTATAATCATAAATAGAAAAGTTCAAATTTAGCATTGTACATTAATTGGCTTGAATCTTATTAAATATAAGAGTTTATTTAGAGATAATTAATAAATTTATTAAAAATATTAATCATGCATTAATTATTTTGTATACGGTTATTCCGAGCAACTTTGAAAAGAAAGCTGGAATAATAGTAAAAAACTGGAATAAATTCGGTGTGACGATTTAAATAGTTTTTGGCAAAAGAATTTTTTTTTTCAAAAAATGTCTTGTAGTTTGTGAAAATATTTCAATATTTTGAAGTCCTAAAAAGAGTAGCTTCAAGACGAAGATGAAATTCAAAATTAATCAATAGTTTAAGAAAGCTAATGAAGATAAATTTCGACTTAAGTACTATCACATGTTACTGTTTTACACATGAGCTAGAGAGTGATAATTTGAAAACATTTAACATAACATCTTTATATTTTCTTGAGCACAATTTTCAATTATTTAATAATTAATATTAATAAAATAGTACAAATTGATACGTTTTTAATTTTAATATTGCATATATAATACAAAATAAAGTAACACACTTTGAAAGTTTTGTTTTGCAGTCTGTTTCAGGAAGCATTTCCAAGTAGCATGTTATTATCACATTAGCTTCAATATGATGACGAAATTGCTCTATATATAGCAAACTTAATCACAGTTTTGAAACTGTGTCATTTTATTTTAGTATTAATTAAAGCAACTAGTAAGGGAAATACGGACAAAATGATATAGCGTTTTGTTTTTTAATCATATTTATGTATTTATTGATATTATAACCAGTTTGAATCGTTTATACTCATCTTAGATTCATTGACCACCAATAACATAGGATTTTAATTGAGTAGATATTAAAAAAACATATTTATTAAGAAAAAATGCAAATAATTACAAAAACCATTTTGTCCATAAAGTATGAACAAAACAACATATAAGGTAAGGAATCCATACATTATATGTCGTTTTGTCTATACTCTATGCTCTACGAACAAAATGGTCCTTACTAAGGACATATTGAGATGCAAAATTTTAGGAATACAGTTCAGAAATAAATCATTTAGTTCTCAATGGGACATCTGCATATAAATCATATAAATCCAAAGAAAACAAAATGATCCATATATCGTTATCAACCTTTACCGGACATATATTGGAAATGAAAGAATTTTCAATAAATGCAAGTCTTATTTTATTAGAGGATCGTTTGTCAGTTTTTATAAGCAATTAAAGTAGAATCACCAATTTCAATCTACTTCTTCAAATGAACCTCCTTGTAGTACTCACAAAATGGTACAATGATATTTTGTCCTTAGTATAATCATGTCAATTAGTCCAAAAGTGAACATAAATGAATAAAGAATCAAAATGCCATCAAACGCATGATAATTGGAATAAAATTGATTCAGATCACAGAGTACTTGTATAAGTTTATTGATTTTAATAGAAATAATTACAAATGATAATGAATAAGTCCCAGTAAAAAGATAAACTCTAAAATAAACTTTTGAAAGCGCGATGCACGTTTGAACTGATTACTGCTACAATACTGTGACAATGACGATGAACATCTGACTAGATTGTGGCTTTCTTCGTGTTATGCAGGTGCGAAACGTGAGTAAAACTAGACAATTTTTAAATAAGGCCACTAGGCAATCTTGTCCATATATACCATTTTGTGCGTATCCTATATTTATATTAAATGTCTAAAATTTTTAGAACCTTTTTATATGAAAATTGTATGTAAATGAAACAAAACTCATCAGTTATACGATTTACTTTACAATTAGATCTATGAAGAGAATAGTATGTATAGTTTATATAGTTAATAGTTTTAACAATATTTACAAAATTTGACTGTTTTGATTAGATTTTTTACTTTGTGTATTCATTTGAAAAGTAAATCACAAAACTAATATTCAAGAATGTAAAGATTAAACCGCAAAAAACATTAACGTATGTTAAATATATATTGATTAGCCGGCATCCGAGTGGAAAGGGTTAATATTTATAGGAGCATATTTATCGATACATACAAGCAAAGAAATGAAAAACTAGAGAATAGTACAATTTCTTATAATCAGAATAATTAAACTTCCAGTGCAACATCCTATCCATAACCATCTCCTGCATACATTGTACAAATTCAATTATCTAATTTGCTTACTAACCATTGCAATGGTTAGTATATGCAGGGACCGAGGCGTTATATTTTCCTAATCGTGTTTTGGAATATTATATGATAAGAAAATGCATTTAATGGCTAAATGAAACGTCCGTGTGCCGGCACCGCCACTGTTTCATTCATCAAGTGCTCATGCTCAACCCCGAACGAGCATCAGCATGAGCATGAGTCACCCTCGGAGATACCTACGGAACCCACCCATGCGGAATGCATACCAGACTCGCATATGGAAACGGGAGGATATCATTGAAATAAAGGATTCTGATTATTTTTAGTATAAAATTCTTTAAAAACAACTCTTCAAAATTACAGCTGTTCAAAGAAAGAAGTGATATCGCCAGCGAAAAAGTAAAAAAAAATACAAGCAGTCAATGAATGTATGTTAATTTTAATTACATGAAGTTCTTCAAAGACAATTACATGATGATGAGTGAAGGTGCAAAAACAATATTTATTTAAGAGTTGTTTAACATAATCCACTGTGTGAACGAATATTATAGAAGTTATTAATCAGCATTACTTCATTTCTCTAATGAAGGTTCATTTCTAAATGCTAATTACAATGACAAACCGATCACGTCATATTTGAAGTATGACTTTAATTACATTATTGTTTTAAAATATTATACATATTTTTAATGTTATTATGAATATATAATTTATAATTTATCATTATATAAATGTGTATAATGGTTAACACTAATAAATATTAGTGTTACCATATTACTAATAAACATTATTCAAAATTGTTATATGATGTATTTATTTTTACTTAAATGTCATCTTGTACAGTAGCAAATAAGTTTTATTTCAAACGCGTGTGAACCTTTTTTATACGTGTCTTGTCTTGTATCAAAATACTTTGTATTGAAATATAATATATGATGTTCATTTTATTTTTTAATTTTGCAAATTTGACTAATTCCTTGCACTATTGTTGTATACCGATAAATATAATGACTTTAAACATACAATATTAATTTACCCACTCCTCTTATCTCTAACAATAATTTAATTATTAACATCCCGTAGGGTAAATTATAGTAATCGCAAAAAAATCGAAATTAATTTTTTTTGCATATCTTTATCTTTTAAAGGTTTTTGAACATTTTGGCATACCTCAGAAAAAATAGATGTATGTATGTAAGTATGAATTCATAAATAATTTTAGTCAATTAAATTCAACAAACTAAATTTCTTATAATTATATGTCTATTTTTGTGACTAGAATTCACGCATATATCATAAAATATCAAATATATAAATAAATCAATTTGCATATTTGTTTCGAATATATTAAATAAAACTTTTTGATCATTAAGTCAATCAAATCATCTCAATTAGTTCCGGTCAATGATAAATTAATAAAAATTAAAACCGTTACAAATTGTAGGATATTCAAATTGTTTATATCCGAAATTCTAAAGATTAAATTTATTTAATATAATATAAAAAATATTATAAAAATTATTCATTAGCATCTTTATCCTGTCACGAAATATATTTAAATTGTAAGTTCGCAATCCTGTAATATATATTTTAAATACAAATGATGTTAATTTAAAATTTAATGAATTAATTAGTTAATTTTAAATTGTTTGATTAAATTGATTTTTTACAGAAAGTTTAAAAATTTTCATTTGTCTAATATGATATTATATGTTATTGTTTATAATTGAACTAGTCTAAAACAAGTCATGTCAATAAATAATAAAATAATTTATTAATCTGTTAATAGTTATTTCATACAGAAAATATATAAACGGTAATATATACAAAAATCGGTGAAATTTTTAATACTATCTAATAAAATATAAACTAAATTTAAACTAGTTTTATGTACCATTTTATATTAGGACAAATTGCATGAACTTCTCGATACGTATACATAATTATCTTAATCAACAAGTTTTTTTTCCAGCATTTAGTTACGAAACATGAAGCGACCCGTCTGATCTTTACCAATAACTTCCTAATAATGAATTTATAGAATGGATTAGTATTTATGTATGTGGAGTGCATTCCATAAATACTAAAGTACATTTAATTAAAACTCAATAATTGACTAATTTACAATGATTTTTTAGACATTAATTTAGAAATTTATTTTCTATACATACTTTTGTTTTTCTATTGCCAAAATCATGGCACACTATAATCTAACTTGAAGCAAGTTTGCTCCAGTATGTAAAGTATGTATGTACATTTTTTATACTTTTTTGACAGAAAAACGGCTTGGCTGATTATCAGCCTGATAGTCGCGCAATGCTGAGAAAGTTTAGTACTTATCGAGTTGCATCGAATGGCTTTTATTTTTTTTTAAATCGGTCCAGGATTTTGTAAGAAATGCGTTGACGAAAGGTAAAAAATCAGCTCAAATACACACACACATATTTCTTCCAAATTTGGTATCATTTCAAACGTCAAAAAACATAAAATTAACAAATTGGATTTTTTTTGCAAAAATGAAGTTCTGCTTTGTGAAATTGAAATTTATGCTAAATAACGTTCAATAAAATTGTATTTTATTGAAATTGAACTTGAATTGTATTGTTATCCAAAAATACTTGCACATTTTGTAGCTATGCTTCGCACATTTTGTATTTATTACTAAATTAGATTAGTGGCACACATACTTTACAGTAAACATTTTTTTATTGTTTTTATAGGGCGGTTGGTCCAAATGTGTACCAATGGTTAACCAGCCTCTCTAGCCACCCCTCTAACTTTTAAAATAATTTTTTTGATTTTTTTAACACTTATTACACACGTTACACGATTTTTGAATACCGTCCCGAAAGAGTTAAATATTAAAATACGTTTGAAATAGTTGTTTCCTAATGTATGTCTAATTATTAAATATTCACTGGATACGTCACTGCAATTTGCATCTGCAATGCTGCCGTACCGCCACGACCACCACGACCGCCACCCACGTCCGCCGTGTGGGCGGTGTTGTCAATTGTACGAACGGCGGCGTTTAGCTTCTGCCTCGGCGACGCCACAATGCAGGGTACCGAGTTCCAAAACGGCATCCCTTGAGGATGATACAATTCTCTTTGCTCCGCTCTCGATTCCGGACTCCAAATCATATTAACATTTCGTTTAAATGTATAAAGTCGGGAATTGTACGATGGACATGTGTTCGGGGAGTTCCTCAAGCAAATTGATTGAATGGAGACGCCTGACGACGTTTAATAAAGAAGAATAAATCATCTACGTTTCAAGGCGGACGTTGATTCAACTTGACATGAACAGAATACATTCGAAAACGTAACACTTCTTCATTTTTGATTAGAAATAATTATACAGCAAAACTAGTGGTGCATGGCTTTGTATCTTAAGGCAAATTGCTGTAACTTCCCGGTCCGTAATTAAGTATTCGAGTGATAAAAATAATGAACCAATATTGAGCAATGATTAATAAGAATTGTTTTCAATATTTTCAAATAGATCATTATTGATACTATAAATTTTATTTTTCATATTTTATAGTGCAATGACTATATCGCACAATAAACTTAGCCAGAGATGTAAACATATATGTATCAGCAAAAATATAATCAATGGTGGTATATCTCTAAAAATTATGCATATGAAATATATACATTTTGTAACTGAATTATAAACCGAAAAACGTTTATTTTTTATTCTTGGGTTTTACGCTTTTAGGCTTTGCATAAGATTCTATTACAATTTTCTTCATAATTGACTTTACTAAATCTCATTTAGTATGTAGTCGAGCCTTGTGATTAAAGAGTTTTTCCTGGAATAAGAAATGTTTCCTTAATTCTTTTGCTATTTTATTTCTTATTAATAGATAGAAGTTTGAAATAGAATTATGCAAAAAGACTATTTTAGATTTTAGTCCATTGTTGGATATTTGCATTTGGCAATTTTCTCCTTCAAACTTATAGATTCGAATAAGCTACACGTCGTGGAATATATCAATTTTTACATATTTGATGGTTTGTTGTAATTTTACTAACCAGTAAAAGCGAAGTATTAATTTCAACCAATACTTCGAGTCAATCCGGGATAAATAAAGTTAGTATAATAAATTTGTAAAATTGTCACGATTATTCGTTCGTTCATTGTTTTCGCCGAGAAGAATTGTAGTAATTTTTATATATCTAATGTAATCTCATACATCAATGACACCAGCCCAAACTAGTCTTTATAACTAGTGCATGGTATAGTGCCTCATTTTGTTCCTGTTTTTTGAAGGCACAGTTCGGGCGCGGCGACCCGGCGCTAAAACGTTCCGGGTCGTCATATCGCATTATCTAGTTTACTAAGAAACCAGGACAGTTTAAGTTGGATTGTTTTAGTATTATTACAGTTTTAATATGAAATTCAAACAACGACTAACTTCTGCTCCTTTTTGCAATAGCAACCCAATGTTTGATACAGCAATGCTGAAGAAGAGCCCATTTTCCTAAAAAATTAAATATTTTAAAACAAACTTCATCTTTTGTTTGTGAATTATTCGATAATGGAACTTGTAGACTATTTATAGGTATGTATGTGTGTAAACTAATTTATATATTGAGTAAAATAAAAGACAATATTAAGGCAAATTGCTGAAACTTCTCAAATTGGATGTGCTATTTTTGCACTTTTTGCTCTCCAAAACGGCTGAACTTGCTTTTGAAAAACCTAATCTTCGGCACATTAATCCGAAGTCAGTTGTTGTGAAATCATTCGAATAGGTTGATCCGTGCTTTCAAAATCGTAGTGCAAAAAGTGTATCCGAACATACAAACACACATTATCATTTTTTTTCTGAAGTATGCAAAACTGTTGCATATGATTTGAACGTAAATATATGCAAAAATTTGTTTTTGAAATTTTTTAGCAATTACTACAATTTACCTTACTTAATGAAAGTTAATAAAATTAAATAAAGAAGATGGTGCTTTAAGTGTATTTCTCTATATATTATTATACGATTGTATTTGTTGAGTTGGAAACAACTATTATATATGCGAGTTCTGTTGCTCCCTTCGGAAGAGCATTCAGGGCAGGCCGTGCACGGTTTACAAGTATCAATACCTCATTACCAGAGGATCAACGCATAATACAATAGCTTTCTGGATCGATTCGATGGACGTGAGTTGTCGACTAAATAACGCAGAACCTATCATGTAATTTGAAAGAAAATTATGAGGTAGCGATAGTTAATTTGAGAAAATTACATATATAATCCATAAAAAAATTCTAAGAGTATATAGAATATGTCTGATTTTGTAAAAAATACGCCATGTTTGATTTGTATAGCAATAAACCGCTATATTCATGAATAAAAATGATTTAGTATGAAAAATATAATATACAGAAAACATAATTTTTTAAACAAAGTTGATAAAAAATCATTGAGAAATCATTTTATTTTGTATTAATGTTACCTTTCCTTTTTTCGCAAGAAAATCGAAAATGAAAATTTTTATTTACATTATGGCATAACTTAGAAAAATGTGATGTATGTGTATATGTGTATGTGAGTATGTGTGTGCGTGTGTGTGTGCGGATACAAACTTTCGTCAACGATTTCGGGAACACCGATCAACCGATTTGAATAATTCACATTCGATTCGTATTGATAAAGAGATGTGCTGATTAGTATTTGGCGAAGGCAGGTCTAGCCGTTCCAAAGATAAGGGCCGACAAGTGCCCTTATCTTTGGAACTTTGGATAAGTAAAAACGGTAACTCAGTTAATAAATAATGTCATTTGGCGGTCAAATATGTTTTTTGGATATATATACATCAAATTACCAGATATTTTATAGAGATTTTAATAATACGTACACAGTTTGTATATTTTTTTTGGGTTCTGTACCAAAATTTTTAATTACGTTACGAGAAGTTTCAGCAATTTGCCTTGAGACACGATGCCATGCACCCCACTAGTTAATGTTTAAAATCGGTTCCAGAAGTGCGAATGAAGCATTTTACTGATGGTAATAGAATTTAGATGAAATATTGCTATGAAAACATTATTCTTCAACCATTTTGTATTGTCAACAAAAATATATCAGCATTACATCAAATCCTGCTTTTTACACCAAATCCCTATGAAACACCCCATCAAAAACTTCTATAAAATGCATCCGGCAAACTTTGAAGGATCTCGTGGAGTATGCACTTAATTTATTCGCTCGTAACTTTTCATATTTACTCTGCGCATAGCATGCACCGCGCCGAAAAACAGAAATCAAACTTCACCGTCAAACATTGAAACAAGGTACACAAATAGAACAAAAACTATGTAACCACAAACACAAAGTACAGAATCCGAAATATGATTTTCTTGTCACCGAAGTCCCTAGATAGAACCCAGACGTCGCCCCTTTCGATACTTGCCTCAAACCTACCCCAAGCATGGTGTCGGGGGTGGTGCAATGTCTATCTTATCCGTAACCCGAAAAAAGGCATGGGTTCTCAAATATTGTTTTTTCTAAACATATTTTTTATTCCTGTCCAGAAATTTCTTATATATACGTTTAAAATTAGTTAAATTGATCGATGATGCTCTATCATAATTTATGAAAAGCTTTTTTCTAGAACATGCTAGTTATTTTTATCAGAAATTGTCTAAAATTATTAAAGCATTTTTTGAGAAATATATCACGTGGTGTATTAATTCTACGGTCCAATCAATTGAACTGTTAATTATTATAGAAGCAAATAGTACACTATTATTCTAATTTAAATTTACCAGGAAAACGTTTTAGCAACAGTAACGAAGTAATTTTATATGATGATATGAGAAAAAGTTGATTCAAAAATACATTATTTCCTAAATATCATATAATGTTTTTTTTGTTTCAAATAATTAATTCTTTATTTATTTATACATAGGTAAACTGCAATCAATAATAACAAATGAAAAGCTAGAGTTTTCAAGAACTAAAGTTTATAAAGCAATTGGTATTTGATTAACATTTCTGTTACATATTTCAGAAGTTATGCGAAATAACAGTGAGAAATAAAAATAATTATCAATATAATTTTACATTTTTAATATGAAAATTTGTAATAGTAAAGTAGTACAAGTTGAGCAGTAATATCTACTGAAGCATTCACAATCTCACAATTATTTTTATTTAAACAAACAAAGTTTTACAGTTCAGAATTACAGTTTATGAGTCAGAATTCATCTTTAGCATATATTTACTAATAATTTTATCTAAGACGTTTAATTTTAAAAAATCAAAAAAGTTCGGTAATAAATTGTTGAAAATTACTCTACGTTTGCTAATTAATAGTGAGTTTAAATTGTGATTTTCAATAATAGTTATTTCCACCTATTTTATAATATATAGAAAGTAATTTTATAAAAAACCTGCATGAAATAGAAAATTGCCTAGCTCATATGATAAAAAGTTTTGAACAAATTTTTAGAAAATATATATAATTGTACACTGTAAAAATTGTATTATTTAAAAAATGTAGTATTCTACGGTAACATATCTATTTGGAATCCCTTATTTAGAAAGTAAGAACTTTTGATGAACTTAAATTTAAAATTAGGTATCACATATTCACAAAATATTTTTAATTTAAATTTCATAAATTGTTGATAAAAACATTTAGGCATTCTATGAGAATAAGACACGATACGTGGTTTTGAAAAGGTTTTACCAGTGATAACACCTTTATTAATTTTAATACTGTGAAATAAACACTTTGGACTCTTAATAATGTAAAAAACTATTGAAGCGAGTAAAATATTCAGATTAAAAATTATTTAAAAAATCAAACTTAAGTTAAAAATTAGATACCAAATGTTTACTTTATTAAATAATTCTACAAGACTATTGGCTAATTCTACATTGCTTTGAAAAAGATACCTAAGATTGATTTAATGAGATACTTTCTTTGTAATATTTAATAATAATATAATTGAAAATTTAAGATAATTTCAGAACCAAAGTAGATTAAACTGTCGATTCATAATTCCCGACCTTCTCTATTTACAGAACCGACCCCAAACATTTCCATTCCCTCCAAGATCTCTTGAGAAATAGTGGTTAAATTTTTGTTACTCGGCGGGGGTGAATATTACGAGCACATGGAAGGCTCGACCGCTGCGTTCAAATATCATATATGGTAGGCGATGCAAGAAACAGAGGCTCAGATCCTCCAACAATACTTATGTAAAGCACAAATCTAATAATACAAGGAGCAATATAAAAGACACTATGAAATGGAAACAAAAATATGAGTGCTTTTATTAGGGCCGTTCCGAGTGGGATTTAGTAGATCAGATATATACAAAAGTTTGTAGAGGCATCGCCGCAGCATGATGTATGAATAGGAATTTTGTATGCATTTATGCAGTAATAATGTTTAACGTCTGTTCCATTATTTCGAAACGGATTTTGAATAATGCGAGGAAAATGCGGGTATTGAAAATTTTAAATCTGCTATAGACAAAGATAATAAAATATATATTATGCAAAAACATAATAAGGTAGAGTAATAGGATAGAGCAAGGCCAACTGATTTTTTGCCCTGGAAAAGGTGTGAACAGTAAAAAAAATAGTAAATAAAGAACTGAAATAAATTGAAACAAGGGATTTCAAAAAAGTCTATAGTAATTCTACTGATGAATATTTCTGAAAAAATACTAGATCAAGGTTATATACAGTACTATATAGAGTTATATACTTTGTAAAAAAAATTACCCATGAAATTTATATTTTGCATTGGTTGAAAACTGTAGCTATTATTTTGTCAAATCCTTTTAAAATTGAATATAAAATATTGAACCTATTAGCCATCCGTCCGTCCCATTTTACCCCATGGGGTAAAAAGGACCAGGTGACAAATTTTTGAAACATAGCAAAAAACGAATTTCTTCAATGATGAATTAGCTAGGAATTTAACAGAACATAGTGAGATAGTTGTTTGTTTAATATCTGTTATTTGTTGTGATATAATTGATTTGGCTTTTACAATATAATTGCTCAAAGTCAAATTGGACCTCTGTGCCCCGTCCTACCCAATATATCATAAACATCTAAGAATAGAATGGTAGACTCTGTTTATGGTGTGAATTGCAATGATTGCAATGATATTGGAGAAAGTTTTAAAAATATTTGCAAGAGAATAATCATTCTATATACATAGAAATCCAAAACAATTTAAAACCATGTTCTCAGAACATATAGTAAATTCAAAAACGACTTTAATACTAATCATCCAATCATACTGGATGAAGAAAAATTATTGACCAAAAAAGAAACCATAAAACTCACTTTATAGGCTAAAATATTGAATTTATTTCAATTACTACCAAGAAACTAACCAGATTTATTAGAACCCTATATATATATAATAGTTACTACATGAGATCAAACCTACTCTAGGCGATTTTTATAAAAAAATTTTTTGAGAAAATCGATATAGTAATTTGCATGGTGTTCAACCAAGTATATATTATATTATAGATTGTTAATATTATTTTGCCTCTCATAAAAATATGATATTAAGCTCTAGATTGCAGGATAACATGCTTATTTCTTGACTGCTCAATAAGTAATAATTAAAATAGCTTATCTACAGGGGTATTGTTATTTATAGTAAATGGCATAAAATCAATTTATTGCCAAAAATATTGAATCTAACTTATACATCAAAATTCAAGTAAATAGCAAACTGTTTAGTAAGACTATGTAAAAAAATTACTGTATAAAATCAAACTTATTCCAGACAATTTTTTATATTTTTTTTATGAAAATCGATACAGGAGTTTACAAGATGTTTAAACTATAATGCGCAATTTATTATACAATGTTAACTTTATTTTTCCCTGAGTAGAACGCGTAAGCTGTTTCAAGACTTCTATACAAAATCCGACTTTTATTAAGTAAATGTATTCCTCAAGATTTAATCCTCGGATTAAGATGATAGCACTAGCAGCTGAAGAGTCAATTAAAACAACATCAGCTTTAAGAATTAATTAAGGAAGTTCTTCTGCTGGCAGTTTGCAGCCCGTTTATACCCAATGAAAGTTTGCAAACATAATAATTATAATAATAACATTTCATAAGTTTTAGGATAAACAATACTAAATGTTTGCTCTTGGAAATAATATAGAACCATAATTAGCTTTATCTTTGCATCTATTTCAAATTAAATGGGATAATTGCAGTTAAGTACTAATTAAATTCTCTCTAAAGAAGCACTTAAAAATTTATTGGAAATTATTAACTTCCCGTAGGGTAAGTTATACTAATAGCAAAAAAATCCAAAATGAAAACTTTTATATATCTTCACGTTTCAAAATCTTCTGAACATTTTGACATACCTTAGAAAAAATGGATGTATGTGTGTGAGTATGTGTGTATGTGTGTATGTGTGTGTGTGTGAGTGTGCGGATACAAATTTTCGTCGACGATTTCGAGATCACAAATCAACCGTTAATTATTATTTATCTAGTTAGTCAATTCTTAACTGCAATACGAATTATCACTGCAATACTAAACTCCTAATCACAATACTAAATTCATTGCATGTAATATTTATATGCAATCAATAATTTAATTTTGGGCAAAGAATAACTCTTTCAATCATCCCTATAGGACTTAATAAATATTTTGTCACATAGGATCGTGTTCTTTGTAAATTTCACATAGCATTTCATAATAGTAGTTAATTTAAATACGTAAATGAATAATTGTGAAAAAAATCAATTAAGCCAAGCTGCATTTCTTATTTAAATTTTACCTCTCACCTTATTTAAATCGATTCTGACAGAATGCAAATGAGAGTGATTAAGAAAAATCATTATTAGCTGTACTTTGTTTGAGCTTTTGGGGTGCGACAAAAGGATTCAAGATTAATTTGAATGATCTACGAAGACCTTTTGTTGGCAATTATCATTCACATTGATTTATCACTCTCCACTTCTTATATATATATATATATATATATATATATATATATATATATATATATATTAGTTTGAATTAATCTTTAGGGGTGAATATTGAAAGGGTTAGACACGTGCGTTTGTTGTTTGTTTATACAAATGAAGATATGATACTAGACCATAGTTTGCAGGATATATTGCTCATCCCTTGATTGCTCAATAACAAATAAAGTAGATGAATATTATTAAACAACAAACTTGAATTTGAATTATTATTGTCTTTTAGATAGTGCTCAATTCAATCAAAGTTTTGTATGGAAACAGCGTGGGAATTTTTTAAAAAATTTAAGAATGTTTTTTAGATATATTAGGAAAATGTCCATATTAAGGACCACCCTAATATGTATATATATATATATATATAAATTTATTTATAATTTTTTATTTACTGAAAAAGGAGGTCTTTTTTCATGAAATTAATTATTTGGGTTTTGGTTTATAAAAATTTTCTACATTCTGGAAATACGGGATGTACCCTTCGTCACAAATTGTTCAAAACTTTTTGATTTAATTTTTTTAAACTCACTTATCACTTTTGGGAAATTAAAATGAAAAACATTTTGAATTCAATACCCACTAAAAATTACAATTGGCGGTGTGTGTACCTTTTATAAAAAATGTACAACTTTTGATAGTAAATTATGATTGATATTATTTAGAATTATAAATGTTTATGGGTATATAAACATTAAAAAGTTTTTTTTTAGTTTATGATCATTTTATGTTAAGATTTATAATATATCTGAATATAAATATTAATCCATATGATTAACATTAACATTCAGATATAATGAAGAGTCTAAACATAGAATAAATCTCATTGTACTTAAAAAAATTATATATATATATATTTTTTTTGTTTTTAAACCATAGCAAAATAGCTTATGAAATTTTATGTAATGTTGATTGCTGTTTATTAATTAATAAAAAATCTGAAACAACGTATCACAAAGTATCAACGTTTATAATTCATACCTATCAAAAATATTATATTATTATTCAATTGATAAAATTATTAAGCTGATGTCAAACATTCAGTATAGATTTCATCATAAAACATAAATCATATTGAAATATGATGTTGACAATTTGTTCTGCTTGGTACTAGATGTATGTCAAAAAGTATTCAGCGATTATTTGAAATATTATATTATATATTATTCGAATAACAGTTTGAAAAGTAGTTTTTTATCTCCTGTACCTTAATTAACAGGACTAAAGCGTCTAAGTACCAACTGGGAGTAAAACATTATATACAGAACGATACGGTTCCAACTTTCACGATTTTCTACTACATCTTTGCTGGTGACACTTTTATGGTCGAAGGCAGCTCCTGGATGTCATTTGCCTGAACATGATGACTCCACAAGGGATATATTAAAATGTCGCAAAAGTAAAAATGGTTTCAGCTTTGTTTTCTAAAGTGTCTCAAAATAGTTTACACGCAGTGAATAATAAAAAAACTCATATTTGATAGCTAATACATACATACATACATACATACGTGTATATTGATAAAAATATAGATTTTTATGATTGAAAATACAAATCCGAAACTAATTGTATAGAAAAAGTACCTTCATAAAAATATTTAATAATAATTGTTTAATCTATTTCTCTATTTTTAATGTTGCTATTTCAAAAGGCAACCCAATGGTTTACATATAACAGGCATTATTGCAATAATCCAATGGTCACTGCAGTAATGCCAGAAAATAATATTCATACTTGAAACTATATTATGATATATAATCGAGCATGTAATATATATTAATTTCATCTTACTAAAATATCATAGTTTTTCATGATTTAAAATACATATCGAAAACGAGTTGTAATAACTTTAGAAAAATAATTGAAAAGGCCTTGTCGCACACATTTTACATGAAATACTGTGTATGTATATAAGTTCATTTACTATAGAGTATTGATAATTGTTTTCTTAATGTCGCTTTTTTAGAAGGCAACCCAATGGTTGGCATGTAACAGGCATTACAATAACCCAATGGTTTTTATTTTTCTTTTTTTGTTGCTGCAGTAATGCCAGAAAATTCTATTTATACTTGAAAATATATTATGAGCTCTAATGGAGCATGTAATAAATCTTAAGTAGTATTTATTTAACCTTAAGTAACATTTGGATATTTTGATTTCTTTATTAGTATAAAAATATTTTTAAAATATGAACTAATAAGAAGTAGTAATTAATTAATAGGTAATAATTTCGTATGATTGATCAGTAGTAATGAGCAAATATTTGAGAATTTGAGAACAGAATCAAACTTATTTTCAAAATATTTTGGTGTATAATGTAAAGTACTAACGCATTCACCAAAATATCCTACGTTTATGATTTTACCCATAAATAAAATTCCGCAGATAGTAAATAGTAAATTATAACTACTAGTACATTGTAACATCGAAACTGCACTAAATAATAGAATAAAAATTTCTATACTTAAATAGTTTAACTATTTTTACTCGTTAAATAAAAAATTAAATGAAAGATTCATAAAAAAAATTGCACAATGTTTAGTAAATAGGAAATGTTAAGAAAACTTACACCAGCTCGTTCATAATTAACAAAATACATGTAGTTGCTTGTTGATTCTTACCTGAAACAAAAGAACAAAAAATTAGTTTTATGGTAAAAAATTTTATAATTATTAATTTGTTAATTATTGCGCAATAGTATTGAACAAATATTTGGTACTACACATAATAAATTGTAATCCATTACACATTAAAACATCAATTGTATATACATTTTACTAAAAATTTATTTTGTTAAACACCAAATCTTCAATTGAATCAGAATTAGAATAATAATTAAATTTGTGAAAATATTAATTATTTGTTACATTTTATATTATTAACTATATTCCATAAAATGTTTGAGAACAAGTCACATTGCACAGATTGCAACATCAAAAGTTGAGTGTTCGCAAAGAAAGACAAAAAACCGCACATAAAAACATTGATTTAACACCGTAGACAAAAAAATAATAAATCATTTATAAAATTGTAGAATTATTCTCTCTTATTCATGCATGATAAATGCACGGGCTTGTACTGTCGAGAACTGCCAAGATAATAGATAATTCCAAAAAATAGATTGAACTTTTTCAAAGAAAATACTACGGCGCATATAAATTAGGGGATAATTCATAAAAATATAAGTATGAAGGAAGCTTCCATCTCGCACGGCTGCGTTATGGCCTTTATTAAAAGATTCATGGACTTTTTTTGATAAAAGAATTCTTTTCCATTGTGAAGTCGGAAAAGTTGTGCAGATGATAAATATACTACAAGTACACAAGTTTACATTAGTAATTAAATGATGCACAATATTTTTAACGATAATAATTAGGTAGTAAATATTGAAAGTAATATTTTAACCATTGAAGTTATATTTAGAGATAACTTTACTAAATTGGTGTTAAGTAATATTCACTAGATACAATCAGAAGATATAATCAGTTAAATCATTTTATTGTTGACACATTTTCTATAATTTTTTGTTAATTTAGTCTATCTGTTGAAATTAATTGACCACTGAGTTATAGATAATACGGTGTTCGAATCCAATTTTAGTGATTCCAAAATATATTACACTGAGGATGAGGCAAATCTAATCTAGAAACGTTTGTAAAATTTAAAACATTTATAAATAGTAGACAAAATTAGGTTAAAATTGATTAATAATATTGGAAAGTGTGATGGGTGAAAATGGTGAAACTCGTATTTTAACAAAAAAATAAGAAAATTGATCCCATACATTCAAAGGCAAGTGTTAGAGTTGGACAACTCTTGATATCTTTTTTTTTTCATGTTTTCATAAGTTCAAAGAATCTTAATCAAAACTCAGTCCAAGAGAGTGAAAATTTAGGTTTATGTGTTTTTCGATTTACCCATTGAAAAAATGAATAAATAAAAATGTACATAAAATTTTTTTTGTGAATTTTGAGGTGGCCAACCCCTACCACTTGGTTTCAATCAAAATTTGTGATTCAGAGTTAATATAATCACAATTATGCATATCTCAAAATAATTACTCTATCTTTTACATGAAATTTTTCTATACGGGTGTATGATTTGATACTTCTCCTAAACGGTTATTCGGATTTTCATAACTCTTTTTAGAGTTTGTCAAAGGAAATTTTTAAGATTCAATGAACGATAAAACTGTAGTAACATTGTAGAAATAGATGGCAAAAATTACAAAAAACCGCTTATTATTGTTTGACATTGAAAATATTTGAACTGTCATCTGCTAAAGATGTCAATTCACTTGAATTTTGAATTTTGCTGAAATTATGAGCCTAGATAATATTAAAATATAATATACAAGAAAAATGTAATATAATATACAAGAAAAATGTCTACATTATCATTGCCGAAAAGCAGCTGAGATATGCAACAAATTAAAATAATATAAGGTACAGTCAGCAGTATATGTTTGGCAGATGAAATTATATAATTCAGTTGAATAAATAACGCAATGAGTCCAAAAAAATATTTAGGATTTTGTTTCATGTGTCAAAAAATCATTTGTTTGGTATTGGATATGGAATATTTGTAGATTGAAGAGTGCTCATATGAACTAGATTTTACAAATTAATTCATCTAAGATTTGAACTTAAACAATAATGTTCATTAAATTATTAGTAAGAAAAATGTACTTCAGAAATTATATTTGCCAAAAAGCAACTAATGTATCGTATGAGATTATGAAAATTATAGACAAAATTATTGAAGCAATTGTGTTGTGTGGTAAATTTAAGTGTGATATTGTTTTTTTTACCGCAAATACTATACTATTTTTTCTTGAAATTAGGATATCACAAACTATAGGATAGAAAAAATTGGAACTTTTGAATTGTATACGTGGGTACAGGACAACGTCTGACGGGTCATCTAGTATATATATATATATATATATATATATATATATATATATATATATGTATATAAGACAAATAATAATTTCAATTAGAAATTTAAAACAATACAAATTAGTATTAACTATGATATTGAAAAATATAAAATGGTTTATATAGCCACAAAAGAATCTGAATTGAAATGGGATTGCAAAGAAGTCTGGAAGCCTCGAGAGAAAACTTCATACCAATAAAGAAGTTGACATTAAAAAATGTTAAAAAATTATCACATAATAGACTTTTGTTCGAGTCTGAATAATTTTAACATATTTTCTTTAATGCAGTACTTGAATATGTACACATTTCTTAAGCGGAAACACGAATATAATTAAATCCAGTAGTTTTATTGCATATGAAACAAATAAATCATAATAGCAAATAGCATATTAAATTCAGTACTCTAAAGTCAGCTCCAAATTTAATAGCCCCATCCCATTACCGCGACAGTGTCATTACACAGATTACATTGCGTCACGTATTGGAGAATCACATTTTCGGCAGCAATTCAGTCCCACCTCCAAAGGTAAAACTGGCGGTGATTAATCACCTCAGAGAAGAAGAACACGCCTTAGAGAAGAAACTTAGGTACCAACAGGAACATATCAGCATTTAGAGCCACTGCACAAAGTACGGGAAAACGGGGGAAACAGATACAGAAATCAAATATTTTCAAGTGTAAAGTTATATTATGGTAATTCTATAATAATATAATAGTCCAATCATTTAAGCTTAACTTAGGTAAGAATCCCGGAATTCGAAATACCCAGTTGTAAGTCTGTAAATCCTTGTATATTGACACCCTAAAGTCGTCTCAAAACTACATATGGTATTGACACCCATATGAGGGTGTCAATATACAAGTATTTACAGACTTACAGCTGGGTATCTCCAATTCCGAGGTGAATTTATTATAATGACTGGACTATAAATCCATGTTGCTTTCTCTACAACGTCCTGTTTCAATAATCTACATGCCCTAAAACTAGGTGAGCACAATTCTATTAAGCATTATCTGTAAACACAAACAATGTTTTAATAAATTATGACTTAGAGGAAGAAGACTTAACTAGAAGTTATGATGCCTTAACTAATGTCTACAAAAAAGAGTTAACTATACTTATAGGCAAATTGAATTTTAACGCTCTTGATTTAAATTCAATTTGATTAATAGTTGTAGGAAGAACTGGTAAAAATGGTAATAAAGTACTGGCTCCGGATTGTATCCCCATCTTGGAAATTTTGATATCAAGTAATAGTGATATCCAAATTCTACTTGCGATCATAGACCTTATATTTCTATATTATATGAAGTATTGAAACTATTAGAAGTAGTTTTTTAGAATTGAAATTCGAAGACAACCCAAATGGCTAACATTTGCACCAGTTTGTCTCATCGAAAGGCTTGTTGAACAAGGTACAAAAAACTTAAATTTTGCATTTATTACTAAAATGACCATGTTTTTAAGTCAAAATCGCAACGGCATTTCTAAAGTAAAACTTCTTTAGGCGCGACTAGTGTGTTAATCCGTACAATTGCAACGGAAGTGCGTTATGGCAGATAAGAGTTGAGTGCCAATGATTCGTCATTCGCTCTCTATGATATCATTTCTATACGGGTCGATTGTGATTAGTCGTCGGGTATGTGAAGAGAGATCTGTCGTTGTATGCGTATTGGCATCAATGTTGTATGCGTACCGGCATCAACAAGGAAATCGGCATAGATGAATAAACATTTTAAAGTTACATCGTAGTACAAATCTTGATTTAATGAAAAATGCCTCAATCAGAAGAATATTTTACCCTGTTTCTTGAAAATAATGAAACAAATTAAACATTTGGGCCGTGTACTAAACGTAAGTTTATTAATTAGAAATTATTTCTATATTATTCGTACTTTGTTTTTAAATAATTTTTGAATAAAAGGGACAATCCGAGACAAATCCGTCTAAATCCGGGACAAATATTGCTTTTAGAAAAACCCGGGGTACAAGGTGAAAATTCGGGACACAAATTATTCGTTTTCGTCTTGTAATTATTTATAACTATGCAAAGAATTTCAAAAACCCATCCTCATCAAAAGTTTACAATCGGTGGCTGGCGATTTAAGATAAATAATACATGTTTTAAGAATAAAGTTAGATTTGTATTTTACTGTGTTTGCTAATTTGGTTAAGATGTCCATATTTTTGTTTTATAATATGAAAAGAAAATAATAATATTACTAAAAATTTAGAGTTATGTTTTTTTATATAAGCATTAAAAAAATAAATAATTAAAATTTACCCAAAAAAATAACATCTTCGAGATGGTCAACCTCTACCACTTAGTTTCAATGGTTTATGATTTAGTCATCATATCTCCCATTGAGTTAGTTTTTTAAGAGATTATCTACTACTGCCTTATAAAATCTATACCTCAGAAGCGTTTAATATCTAATTCCCTCTATTGAGATAATTTTACACGACTTTCCTCTTGGTGAATTTTGTGAATTATTTAGTGTCCCAGTTCCTATGAGCTACGAGAGAAGATTTAGTTGAGAACGTTTTGCGCCAAAACGTATAATGCAGCTTTATGGGGCTTTTTCGCGATTTTGCAACAGTGATGCAGCTGACGGTTTATGATATTGTATAAATTTTACTTTGAAGCTCAATCTATATTCTTCTCGACGGCGTATGAAAAATGTAATTTAGGATGGAGATGTAGAAATTGAATATCATAGCGCAGAAATTGCGACTTTCCTATGAATAAAATAACATTGTTTCAAAACATAAAGGAATACAGTTGAGGGACTGAAATTATAGAAACGATTATTTAAAACTAAAAATTTCCTATCTTTAATTGGAAATTGAATTTGATAATGCTGAAATGGAACGGTTTTAACTTATGAGCACAAATTAAAAAAATATATAAATATTTTTCAAATGTATTTTCTTTAATGTTTGCGTGCAACATATGAGTAAAATAAGCTAATAAGCAAATTAAATATTAAATTTGAAATATTAATAATATTAAGTACTTCTTAAGTCTACCTCCTTATAGGCTCGAAACATTTTACTTATACTATAGGCATTTATATAAATAAAATTAATTTTTTCAACACATTTTATTTTATCCGTTTAGTGTTCTGTATTTAACGGTGGACGTTAACTGTAATCAGTAGCTACTAACGAAACATCACAAAACGTATAGAAGCATCAGCATAGATTCTAAATAGAATCGCACAATCAGGAGTCGAAACTCTAAACTTTGATTTTTTATAATTGTTTAATCAAAACAAAATCGTATACAAGACATTAACATTTCATTACAAAGAAACGACTCGGCCGATATTTACCAAAAACTAATCAACACGATTCCCAACCAATACCTTTCAAAAACATTTAGAATTTTTTTAAATCGTTTAAGATTGTCTCCTAAAACGTGGTAAAGAAACAATATTAGTCCTTATTCAGATACATTTAAGTTTATAAAATCGGTAGAGCGTTTTTAAGTATATGTCGACGAAAGATCACATACACACATACAAACACAAATTTCCAAATTTGGTCTCATTTGTTTCAGAATGACTTAAAACGTCGAGAAAACATAAAATTAGCAATTGTTTCATGAAAACAGAATTCTCCTTCGGTAAGTTAATATAAAAATATCACAGTTTATATGTATTTATTATAAAATATTCAATGTTTATCAAAAATGTAAATTTTTGTATATCTTTACGTTTCAGCGGTTTCTGAACATTTTAGCAATCCTCAGAAAAAATGGATGTGTGTATGTACATACGTGTGGAGACAGTTTTTCGTCGACGATTTCGGGCGTACGGATTAACCGATTTGAATAGTACAAAAAACATTCGATCCCTATTGATGAAGAAATGTGCTGATTAGTTTATGACGAAGACAGATCCAGCAGCTTTGGAGATATGGAGCAAAAAGTAATAAAAAGTCAGTTTTTAAGAGAACGAATTAACTAATTTAAATGTTCAAAAAATATTCGATTTGTAATATTGGGTAGAACTGGTGATTAGATTTTGGCAAAGGCAGGTTGAGCCGATTCGAGGATATGGAGCTAAATGTGCAAAAAATGTCAGTTTTTGAGAAATGACGGAATTTAACTGATTTAAAAAACTTTCTGCTTGTGATGACAAAACGATTGCTTTTGGGGAAAGAAATTATTTTTGTTTTTTTTTTTTTAATTTTCTGATTTTTTTTTATCAAAAAATAATTCGGATTTTAATTCTAACTCAAGCTAAAGTTCTAAACGCCACTTATATACTTCAAATAAATAATTTTAACTTTGCGATTCAGGTTATATAATACTAATATACTAAATTATATAATACTGTAAGTCTAATATTTCAATATTAGACAATGCGCTCCATTTTAAATCCGATTGAATAAGTTTTGTTTATTTATTTTTTATAAAATAAGAATAATGAAAGTTACATTATTTATAATAATCTATTTAAAAACATATAATATTCCTCGAATATTATTAAGATACAGAAAGTTCCAACAATTTTCCTTAAGGCACGATGCCATGCACCACTAGTTTAATATTTAGATATATTTATACACAAAATTAACTTAGGAAGTAAAATTCTAGAAAATTAAGCAACATAAAATATATAGACAAATGTTTAAATTATTTTACTTTTTTATTGATCCAAAACTTCAAAAGTTCTAAAAATGTAAGTAAGTTTCTGTCCTCATAATTTCACATAAAATTAAATAATCTCTTTTAATAATCACACCCTGTGTTAAGAAAGCGTAAATGGTACTTTCATTACTCCAAAATTAAATACGTATAAGACAAAATGTAATTAACCTAACCTATCTCTCTTTCACGACTGTCTGGATGACACATTGTCATTATGCACAACATACACCATCGCACCGGCAGAAAAAAAATCACGGCGAATAAAACATTGTCTTCTTCGTCTCGGCGATAAAATAACTTAACAAAAAAATAGAAAAAGCGAAGCCGCACGGCAACAAAGGAAAAAGAAAAAAAAAATCGGTGGAAAGTGGAAAGTGGAAAGTCTGGATATGAGGGGATGCTGCGCCATCGTCCATTACGTAATCTGTACGTGACAGCTACTCGAGAGTTACGTCGGCAAAAACATGATTTTGAGCTACATCGAATTAACGGTTTATAGCGTATTCCCATTTCTGAGTTTATGATTTTAACCCTAATGGCATTGCCAAGCCGATGTGGTTAGTTCTCCTTCATTGCTGATTATATTTCATCGTTTGAAGGAAGGATGTAATCTTGAGCAACTCATTGCGTGGCTGGAAGTGTTTCAGGTGGGTAGATGCTTTTAAGGTGGAACGCGGACTTGTGATTATGTAAATTGTTACTGTTATCATGAAATTAGTAACATAAGCAAGTGAGCAACACGTTTGTATTAGGTAAAAATAACTTAGAATATGCGTTCTTTGCAAAGCCTTGAAAATGGTTTTTGACGCAAGAAAATAAGCAAGCCCTTATAAATGAATGTTTTTTTAAATTAATAACGCTAATTAAATCTCAAAGTGCAAAGAAATCTATTCACTCATGACATAGTGAAATTAGCATAACGAAGTGAGCATAAATGTTGCATTAGTGTGGGGTAAAAATAATTTTGTTTTTTTTAGAAGCTTGAAAGTGCTAATTGCGGCATAAAAATTAATAAAATCTGTATAAATAATTACACTTCATAAGTTATTAAAGCGAATTAAATGTAAGAGTTAAACCAATATGGTCCTACAGCCTACAACTATGGGGTGCGGCCAGTAAATTGAACATAACAATTCTACAAAGGTTTCAGAATAAAATTTTGAAAGAAATCGTGAACGCTCCAAAATACGTTCCCAATTTGTTGATACATCAAGATCTCAGAATTCGAACTATAGAAGAAGAAATTAGTCTTTACTGCACCAGATACAAAGCTCGTCTAAGTCGTCATCCAAACGTATTAGCGTCAGATCTGCTCAAGCCTTTACCACCAAAGCGTCTCAAAAAAAGAATCTGCAATGATTTACTACAAAATATAACATAACATCTATGAAGGCGCTATCGCAGGATAGCGATCCTTCTCACACAGTCAAATAATATATAACTGTAACAAATGTAGCTGAATGTACTTTGTATAGCTTGCTATGAAAAATAAACAAAAAAATGTAAGAGTATTAAGAAATTGAACTAATGATTGTTATCATGAAATTAGTGATATAGGGAAGTAAGCAACAAAGTTGCATTAGGTGATAATCTGTCTATTTTTCTATCGGTTCATCTGCTTACCTGCCTATACATAGGGATTTATATATGTTTACCTTTCTAACAGTTAACCTAAGATTAAATAATAATAATTTCTAAACATCGCATTTGATCAGCAAGTGTCAATTCTAAAATAAATAAAATTCTACAGCTCCAATGAACCTTTTGACATACGTTTTTTGATTCATTCAAATCAGTTGCTCCATTTTCTCAAAAACTGTTCACTAAATAACTTTAGCGCTAAAAAAAATTGAAGATATTTAGTGCAAAAAATTTAATCACACCACAAGCTTCTATTCCTTCAACCTTTAGCAAAAATGTGCATTGCCACATTATCCCCAGTAAAAAGAGCATCGAGCACATAAAGCGCAAACCGAAATACATATCTCGCAAACGGAATGTATTGTGTAAGTACCGTCGAGTCGTCTTGAAAATGGTGTGTCGGTCGCTTGCAATCAGCGATATGGCATCTTGTGTCACATCATATCTGGATTCGTTTCGCTATGATATTCCACGAGAGCAATCAACCCCCCAAAAAACCATCCCTTTTGCTTCGAAACATTCCGGCTAGGCGACAGGCACGGGGGTTGAGGGCACGTCACGGAGTCGAAGAGCGTGCTACGATTCGTGCGTATGGAATACATATCAATGTGATGAATGTGATATTTTTGTAAAGTGTTGATGCTATAGGAAAATATTTTTTTCAAAGGTGTACGTCAATAGTAATCTGATAGACATTACAGCAACAATTTGCAATCATTATTCATTTTAGATTAAAATACTGTTCGTAGTTCATAAAATATAATTAAACTAACAATAACTATATATGTATATATATATATATATATATATATATATACATCTATATATATATCTATCTATCTATATATATATACATATATATACATATAAATTTACATCTCCACCGTGGGTTTTATGATCATCCTTATCCATATATTTTAATACTATGTCCAGTAAAATTCTAACCATGTCCAGTAAAATTCCCAGCTAATTTTTCTATGTATTGTATTTGTCAAATTGTTTTGATATTTTTCGAAAACTTATCACCTGGTTTTCCTTTCACGCCATAGACGGTAAAAAGAGGTAGCCAGAGGGCAAAAAAATCCACGATCATGTTTTTAATTTGAAGATATTTCTTGTATTAATAGTTACATTATTCATATAATCAGACTAATTGTATAATGAAAGACAATTATTGCAAGTAAAGTGAGTACAACTTCTGTCTGAAATAAATAATTCGTGGACACATTTTTTTATAAAGATCGCACTGGAAACAACCTTCATATAAACCGTAGTCAGAAGATTCCTCATCAAAGTTGTAATATCTATTAATTTAATTTATCTGTAATACTACTTTCTTTAACTAATTTTACATACGTATTTTTTACTAGCGCTTTATTGTTTACACCACGAGAGAACAAAAGTTTAGCTGTTCTAGAGAGGTCATAAAAATAACTCTTAAAACTAAATTAAAAATAGCGATACATATTTAAAACAATTAAATAAAGTATAGTAAAAAACATATAGTTAGGTAGGTATCATTATCATTATCGAAAAATTGACTTTTGTTACAAAATTGGAAATGTAACCGTTTATCTCGTGATAGCAAAATTGACGATTTAAGGCGATGGCTACACATCATTTGCCCTCTACTTTCAAATGTTGTTAAATAATTCACTTCACTTGTTTTTCAGATGAAGATGGTGAACCTTTTTACCCGCAAACCTTCAAGCCTCGCTTTACCATTAATATGTATTTGCCTAAAAATATAAACTTATTAAAAATATTTATTAAAGAAATTGCATCTTCAATGTGCGTTTAGGAATATTTAAATCAAAATTATTATTCATATTATTTAAGGAGAACGTGCAATGTAGAACGAGCAAGGTCTGAATAAAAACGTATTTAAAGGACGTCTATTAATCACGTGATCAATTTAAGGGTTTGGATTTTTGATAAGTGGTGATATTCAAACTTAGCCCCGCTTCCTCACCAAACATCACATGTATTTTTAGTTACGAGAAAAATTTGTAAAATTTTTGATTGTTTTTTGAAAATGGTTGGATTATTTAAAAAGAATCGGGTAAAAAATACACGTGATATCTTACTATACCTTTTCCTCCCCCACGTGATATTTCGTCATTTTTCGTCAAACCCCCACCTTACCCTAAAAACCTCAAGTGATTAATGGTTGCCCCCTTATTATTTCCATATATTTGCTTAATATTTTTTAATATTTACCTTAATATTTTTAAATGTCTGCATGTGCAAAACGTTTTGCACTATTTCTTAATATGACACTTTTGATTTTGAACTATATTTTGGTAGCACAAATTATTTCTAACTCAATATTTTGTTTAATAGTTCCTACAGAAGTAAGAACATATTCTATATTATTACCATAAAATTCAATTCACAATAATTATTCAGTAGAAAGAAAATTGAATGGAAGATTAGGATATAAGAAGAAATGGAATATATATATATATATATATATATATATATATATATATATATATGATGAATGTGTAAGAAATATATATGTAAGAATTGTATAAAATATGATGAAAAATAATATGAATAATGCAGGTGGCTAAAAATGCTGTAAAGCGGAGGCCAATAAAAAAAGGGAAAAAATCACAATAATCACGAATAGACTTCAGTATATAAATTATTACTTTAATAGTGATTTAAAATAGTTATATAAAAGACAACATATAAAAAAAGCAGAAAAAAGGTAAAGGTCAACAAAATCTTACAAACGATGTACTTGTTTTTCGTCGATATATAATCATAAAAAACTTCAATATTTAAATATTTGCTTTAATATGGATTTATTAAAAATTTTATATAGAAAAAAACATATAAAAAAAAACAAAAAAAGTCAACAAAATTTTACAAACGATGTACCTGTTTTTTCGTCGACATATAACTTTGTTTAATTAAAAAGTTAATATCGTAGCATCATGTTAATTTTGAGTTCTAAAATATTTTTCACCAAAACGCAAACCCAAAACAGTTACATCAACCAACTCTTCAGCCGTCGCCCTGCGTCGCCTGCAAGCGACGCGGTGTCATCTGCAACCCCTGATGAGTTGACGGCGCGGGACTCGAGCGAACGTGGCATGCGACGCGTGACCGGACTCACAAACCGGGCTTTACAAATCACACGATACGCGCTTTGATTCAGTTGCGGTGCCGTCAAAATCAACAAAACTACTACAGTATAGTAGGATTGTTCTGTATAGTAGAGTGATATTTGTTTTAGATTATGCCACAGATGCAATATCGAAAAATGGAAACATTTTTTGTTTGTTTAGTGATAATAAAAGCCGGTTTTCGCGTTCGAGTATTTGTTCTACACAATGCCTAAGCTGCTATATTGAATGATCTGAGCTGGTCAATAAAGGAAGTCGGATGCCAGATATAAAACAATGACGCAGCTTTATAGAATAGGAAATAGATTTTGTGCCAGCATCAGGACAGCATGACTAAACAAAATTTTTCGCTAGAATTGCAAGTGCAAAATATTTGTACAATTTGTTCCAGTAAATAACATTTTTATTTCATATAAGTTTCAATTGAAATTGCTATAAGAAAAATTCATCATTTTGCTACGACCGTCACCTATAGGCGACATCCGCTTATGACCTGTGTCGCCCAAAGATTGCATTAAGTACATATTAAGTATGTACTTCAGTATTTATCATCTTGAAATGAACTATTGAGAATTCTAACTTATTATTGTAATTTTTAGTTTTTTAGAAGTGTAATTACCAACTAATAACTTCCTGAAGTTTATTTTTTCGGGAAAAATTCCGATTCGCTAATTTTATGTTTTTTAGGCGTTTCAAGTAATTCTGAATCGAACGAGACCAAATTTGAAAAAAAATATGTGTATGTGTGTGTGTTACCATGTGTGTGAGTGTGTATTGAGCCGATTTTTTAAACGATTTTGATGAAACTTTGTAAAACGATAGATTTCGTAATCTGGAACATGTAAAACTCATGTAAAAATCTTAAACATAAATAATACTAAAAGATTATAGGCCTTCGAAAAATTGATTCAGTTTAGAATTTTGTCTTATATAACAGAGTCTAATCAGAATCTGTGTCATATAAGAAATGCGAGTGCCATTCTAATCAGAATTTATGCTAAAACATCTGTAAGTTCTGTGGTGTTTCATAGGTAGCTACTGATTACAGTTACGACACATCAACTTAAATAAAATACATATTTAGAACCCGAAAATGATGGAAATAAACGTGTTAAACGATTAATTTAGTTTGTATAATTACAGATATTATAATTATGTTTAAAAGATATTAATTAGAAATTATATTGATTATTTTTTAGTGAAAGCAAAATGTTATTTTCGAAATAAACAGTTGAATATTTTATCCAAATAGCTGATTCCGCTTCTTTTTGATAAAGTGGATTATTTACACGTAACGAGAAGTTCATGCAACTTGCTTAAATACTACTTACAACTAATTATTGATAATAATAAGAAAATCCTAAAAAAATATGGTGTAAAAATACTTGGGCGGCTTTCTGACTCGTATAGCAGTGTCACTCATGCGAAAAGCACTCTTGTAGCGGAAGTGTTAACAAAAGACTAATATTGATAAAACAAATCATATTGATTGTATTATGAATACTTAAAATATTTAGTAAGCATTGAAATAAAGTTTTATTCAAATTGTAATGAGCATGTTAACTGTTAATTACCTAGACAGTATAGACTGCTATACCAATAAATTACATATAATATATTCTTGACAAGGCAACTTGTGTATGTTGATATATAATAAAATATTCTTAATTTTTCTTCTATATACATCTTATATTTTATACGGACGCTACTATCAATAGCTTTCCATATTTCCTTCCCTAAAACCCCTCCCTGAGTTGATACAGTGGATCATATGTTAAAGCTGTATCAAATATTCTTTAAACATACAAGGACACAGTACAAGACAGAAATATCAAATTTCGCGTAATTGAGTTTAGGATCATTGTTAAGAATTTTAAGGGACTCTTGTATTATACTCTTGAATTATGCTTTTGTTTGCATCAGAAGCAATTCAATTTGTGGGTAAAATATTGGACAAAATATATCGAATTTCATTTTAAAGTATAGAAGATACTTTGAAACACTTTGAAAATATGAAACGTATCAACGTGGTACAAAACGTAAGTCGTTTTCATATTTTCTTCAAAATGTTCAATGGCCAAGCCCAGTCCATATTCAGGACTGTATTGCAAAGTAAAATTCAGACTTTACACTAATGTAGATCAGGACAAAAAGTTTTGCATAGTAATATTTTATTTAAGCAGTAGATATTTGGAACTCCTTTCTATTACAAGTCTTTTTCTCCTTGAATCAAACGAACCAAACCAATAAGGAAGCAACAATATCTGATACAAAAATATAAAATTCTAATATCTTCTCAATAGCAAGTAAATTTTCAGAATTTCATAGTTTTAGAGAATTAAGTAAGTAAACACCCCATTGCTTTTAGTGAATTTCTCATATCCCCAAAGCAAATTTTCCTTTAGCCAAAGTGACGTGTGTCCGTTTATGTCAGATCTTATATAGCAACCTACACGCAAGCGTTCGTGACGCTTAGTGCCACGAGTTTGGCAACAAGTCGGCCGAGATTATGCACTTAATATATACAAGGGAGTAATTGAAAGAACTAAAACTCTTCTCGGTCAGGCAATATAGGATTAAGTGATGGAAGTGATTGTACCAAATGAGATGCGTGAACTATGCTCGGATGTAATATCAGGTGGACATTAGGCCTAGATTTGTTTTCTTTCTGCATGAGATGTAGGCTAGAAGTTTTG
>NW_020537957.1:0-19279 GCF_003426905.1 Ctenocephalides felis | reverse complement strand
TTTTTTTATATTCCATGATTTTTATTTTGAAATATTTTTTTTAGAAAGCAAGCTCAACACATGCAAAATACGGTAAAAAAAGAAAAAATCAAAAACTATAAATATTTATTACCAATAATCGTTAATATATAACCCAAAACTCATTTATCCCGTTTAATGCATATAAAATGAATGGTGGTCCAGCCAGACCACTCCGATCGTTCGAAGGTAAATAAATATTCGACCGCGGAGGGTTAATATATATACACATATACACACACAGATACATCCATTTTTTCTAAGGTATGCCAAAATGTTCAGAAACCTTGAAACGTCAAGATATTTTTTTCAGCAACTAGTCCCCGGTTTGCTGGTTCGATTCCCGCTATAATCGCCGTAGCCCGATATCAGGTAGCTTGGATGTCAAATTTCCACTTGGCGTTATAGATCACAATATAATTCCAAGTGGAAAATCGTCCATCGTGCACATAGCTGCAACATCCAATCATATGTTAACTACTAGACGTAAGAGCTAATATCAAAAATATCCCACACATAAGAGAATGGTTAATCGATGGATTGCCTCTCATGAAATACATAAAAAAAGAAATACAAAAATAATTTCTATGAGCTAAACCGTACATTTATATAAGTATGATATTATATAATATAATCCAGTGATATATCTTACTTAGTTTATATAAAATCGAATGGCCATATCATTTTCAGTCTTTTATTGTCATGCGGTAGTAAAATGTCTGCAACTATTGGGTTTGGGTGGTTTATAATTTATTTCTGTGGATTAAGGCCCGCTCTTGTATTGTTGGCCGGACTGTTAACATTTTCAGGTTATTGTGTATTGTAAAGTTTGTCACGTACCACGGCGCGTTTAGAATTAATCTTAGATTTTTATTTTGCATTTTTTCTATTATTGCAATATTTAATTTTGAAGCAGTGCCCCATAACTCTACGCCATATATCCAAATTGGTTTCATTACACATTTATACAATAGTAATTGTTCTCTGCAGACAATTTAGTGTTTCGGTTTGTTAGCCAATATAATTCTTTGACCTTTTGTGAAATTTGATTCTTTTTTTATTAATATGATGTCCATGTTAATTTCGTATCTAGATGCATACCCATAGTACTTACCACATCTGATTTTGGAACTGGTTTGTTGTTTAGGTAGACTGTGGGGAATGCATTTATGACGTCAAGATATATAAAAGTTTTCATTTTCGATTTTTTGCGATTACTATAACTTGCCCTACGGGAAGTTTAGAAATTTCCTAATTGACAAGGGTGTATGCTTATCTTTTTTAGAAACAAATTTTTAAACTATGTAAATGACTATATTATATATTTTCGCAGGATATAGTCTAAATCCTTCGCATGAATTTATGCTATTATCTATTTTGTATAATTTTGAATGTATATGTAAAAATATTGGGAAAATAACATATTATCAAATATTTCTCTTTGTTTCAGAAATGCCGCCTACCTGCCCTTGTATTCTTATGCTGTTTATGTACTCCCTCTGTACTATGGCGCAACCTCTGACAGTCGAGCAAGTTGCCATTCTCTCCAAGGCGCTTGATTCTGAATTGCCGATTTCTAATGAATTCATTCAATTTATGATGATATAACTGAGGTCAGTGAAAAATTGACTTTTATTGTTATTACTTACCTTCATCTCTTTTGTCGGTTCGTGGTTAGAGCTTTGGAATTTTAATAGAGGTTCGACACTCAGTTAGGACCGATTGACGTTAGGCAGCAGTGACATCGGTTTTCACATGAAAATATAGATTTCAATACATTTATTATTAAAATTCTCGTATTACAGATGTTTTTTCATTGATGACAATGAGCCATGTCACCTGTAAAACCGTCGTAATTTATTAAATCAATAACATCATAGCAGACTACAGGACTTTTAAGTTCTGATGGCTGTTCAAATAATAATAAAGAAAGAAATATTTACCATCAAATATTGCATACTTCATTATGCAATCATGTGATTCACTCATTTCAATATACTATAATAGAACATAGAAAAAACCAACACATCGCCCATAGTCTAATAATGACACCCCTGATCACATTACTATTTAGTTCAAACCAAGAATTTTTTGAATGCTAAAACTAATTAAATGTCAATTATTTACTCTCCTTTTCAAACATTTAATTATGCCGTGCCATATATATATTTAAACAATATTGTTGATAATTTAATAAAAATCAATGGGCATCCAGTGCTTATTAAAAATTAGTACAAACAACCGCTCTGTGCGACAATAAAAAAAATAACTTTATATGCAGCATCGTATAATTGTTTAACATTAATTTAAACTAATTGTATCAATCACTCCAGAACGACAAAGAGGACTTGTTCATCAACAAGCACCGTTTACTAGAGCGCTTAAAAGAGCTATCTCGCGAACCTGCATATGAAGCTGAGCAACCTGCTGCAGTAGTGCCCGTTAGAGACAACACGCTGCATCGTGAAAGCCGGAGACAACAAGGGCCTTGTAAGATTTCTTTTATTGTTTTGTTTGTATGCTCACTAGAGTTACTATATCCGAAGTTGAATCGGCTAAAATATGATCTGTTCGAGGGAGAACGCCCCGTTCTCTTAAAAACCGAATTGCAAGTTTTTGCCCTTTTTCTCCGAATCTTTAACTTTTAAAAATTAACCAGTACGTCTCCCGACCAATAAAGTATTGGCAATTGGAACCGAATATTTCTCCAATCATTCAAAACGTTTGATCCGTGCTACTGAAAACAAGTTGTATGCCCAAATATATGCACACTGCCATGTATGCCAAAATTTTTAGAAACCTTTGAAGCGTTTAAATATGAACATATTTTTAAATTGAATGAAATTATCTTTGTTTTATGTAAAATTGAGCTTTTTCAAAAGCTTTGAATTGATTGAGCTTTTTTTTTATTATATAATAATTCGTACAACATAGGGGCTTGTGGTGAGAGGGTAAAATTTTATATTTATGAGTTATGAGTTATGTGTTTTTATACGCATGTTAAAAAAATACCTAACAGAGGAAACACTGAATAGAAGATACACCAAATACCTAATAGGAGATATACCTAACTGTTTTCTATTTTGACGGAGATAGGATGTGTAATGGTATATGAATGCATCTATTCCCAGTAAACACCGTGTGATATGAAGGGCGGTAGCAATCTGAAATTCACAAAAGTGCCTTCAGCGCTGTGACATCTATGTGGAATCCATGTGGATTCCAGATTGCTACCGCCGCTCGGTGTTTACTGGGTTTTCATACGTGGAAGATTGTATTCAATTCAATTAATTGTTAGATTAAATTAATTTAAAACTGCCTCGGGCGAATATTACAAATAGCAATCGATTCTTGCTTCAATCTTCAAAATATTGATAGTACGTCAGCATGACCTTTTCTTGAACAGTAATCAGTAATCAAAACTACAATCTTCAAAATATTGATAGTACTTCAGCATGACCTTTTCTTGAACAGTAATCAAAACTACAATTAAGGCCTGTTCATACGACACTTGTTTTCTGGACTGGACAGCATGCTTGATTTTGTCGCGTTAGATTTTATGATATTGTTTTCAAGCCATTCAAATCACACGATGCGAGAAAGCTGTTTGCTTTGATAAACCACATGTCAAAATACTGCTTCTCTCTTGGTTCGAACGAACGAATCCATGACGGCGGGGAGTGTGGCAGAGATCGATCCTGAGACCGTCACTGTTTAACGTCTACATCCACGACATCCCCACTGACGCCGACACAACGTTACTGACATTTGCTGACTACACTGCCATATACAGATCATCACGATCATCTACGCTGCTGACTACAAATATCTTAAGACACACATAGACAAGCTAACCGAATATACTGATGAATGGCAGATCAGAGTCAATCCGCAAAAGGAAGCAATTTTATTCACAAAGAGCCTTAGGTCCATTACACTGACTGACTTGAACAAACTAAAAGTAATGACCACAAAGTTGAGTGGTCCAAGGATGTCAAATACCTTGGTGTGACCTTGGACCATAGACTCAGCTTCACAATACATATTAACACAGCAGTTTCCAACCTTTTCTTCCTTGCGCCCCTCTTTCGAATGATAAATTTATTGCGCCCCCCTCCCATTCTTATTTTTCTAACAATTTAATTTAAATATACTTAATATAACTGAAATTATGCCAAATAATACACAGTATTATAAAAAATATACATACAAACATAACTATTTATTATAAAAATTTTCTGTTTCACATAAGTAAGATCTCACAAATGGTAATAAAATTTCTAAAGCATTATTTGCTAAAGTAGGAAAATCGTCCTTTACTGGTAACCAAAACTTAAGAATATATTTTCGTCCTGAAATATCTGCGTCAATGTGCTATCACTATCTACTTAGATAAATCAATTATCATTTTCTGCTCTGCTGTTGAATGACTAAAATTATCATGTTTCTCAATGACAAATGGATTTCTAATCCATTCGTATTTGGACGTAATAGATAAAGTAGTAATGCGAAAATTAGTTTCGTAGACTAGTCATATGACTGATATAATAATAAGATCTTTACTTACTTCTTTCATCAGTTAAAGTTATAAAGTTATTTGATACTAGCTATACACAGTTCTAATTTTTTCCATTAAAGCCGTAATTTTGTCTTTCTTAACAAAAGTACGAATTGAGATCCTTGCATTGATTTAATTAAAATCGCTAAGTCTTCAAAAAATATCAACTAAATACGCAAATTTTGCGAGAAACTTTGTGTCCTAAAACAAGATTGCTCCGTCTCTTTTGTTATCAGCAAGAAATATAGCAATTTCTTTTTGAGTTCAAACACTCTAGAAGTACTTTAAGTATTTTGATGATTGTTTTTGGCACTTACTCAGCATTTAAAAATAATATTTTTGAAACAGCTTCGCACCCCCCCTGAAACGGTATGGCGCCCCCCCAGGGGGGCGCGCCCCACAGGTTGGAAATCACTGTAATTAACATGAAAATTGGACAGGCTTACGGGATGATAAATCTACTGAGACCTCTCTTGAACCCATAACAGCCGTCTAAGCGTGAAGAACAAGCGGACACTCCAATAATTTAGCTCAGTCATAACGATGGTTCTTTTTAAAAAGGTGCATTGAGTACGGTTGTGGCATGTATTTTTTGTACTTTTCTGGTGAAGTTAGAGAAGGGGAAAAATTTTCTTAACTAAGACAAAATACGAAAGAGAAAGTGAAAGAAAAATTCAATATAAGATAAAAAAATGTTTAAAAAATTATGTTTTGTTATACAAGTAATTATGTTAATAATATAATAGTAAGGAGATTAAATTAATTTTCCTATAATAATCATTATTGAAAAGATTTTCGCTACAAAATAAAGTCGCTTTTGTCTGTAGAAACTAAAAAAATGATAAAATATTCACTAAACATTAATAATCTTTTTTTAATTAATATTGCATACTGCTGCATTAAATTAATACAAAACTAACATTTTATTATTATTTATAGATATGACTCTATGTCACTTCAAAATTTGTAACATGGGAAAGAAACGGTCGCAACACTATCCCCAGTAAGTCAATAAAATTTACAGTTTATTCAAAAAACTTCTATGTAAAAATTTGAATTTAAATAAATTAATGTTGCAGTCAATACCGTATTTCAGTTGATCATGAAAGTGTTTTCCTTTTCAGTTAAGTCTGGGAATTCAAACACACTCGACTAGGAATTAAGTATCAAAAAAAGTGATTTAAAATTAATGTATTAGTATTTTAATGTGATCCTTGTTTATGTTATGAAGTATTTTTACAAATGATTATGTATAATTTATTTTTAATTTTTACTGTACTGAAATTTTATGCAATAGATTGTTAGATTGAAATATTAATATTGTTTGCTAAAAGTTTCTGTAGATTTCTTAATATAATAGTTTGTATATACCCTGTACAGAATGTGCATTTGTGGATAAGGCAGATAGGTTTGAAGTCTTTAGACTAATGGAATTACTTGAATAAAGTATACTTGTGTATTACAAAGTTACTTGTGTTAATATACTAATTTTAAAACTTAGTTCATTATTGGATGCAAATTATTTTATAATACAAGTATATAGTTGTTTTAAAGTATGACTTATTTTTTGTAAAATTAATTTATTGTATTAAATATATGAATCAATAAAATCGTGCATTTTGCAATACAACTACATATTTGAAATCCATGAAAAATTGAATTTGTATTAGAGTTTTTGGATAAGGATTAGACTAATTATCCTATCAATTTTATAAATTATTAGTAAAACTAAAATCTCGATCCATAACTTACTTGAACCAAAAAATATACCAGACAAATTGTCAACTATATTGAAGAATTGGTATAATGATTGAATAAATATTGAAGTACATTACATTTTATATGGTTTGAAATACAAGAAGCTTGATATATATTCCAGGTTGAACTGAAATCAACCAATAAAACATATATTATACTATAGTTCAAAATAAAAATATTAAAACACTTGAAAAATATAAATAAATAAATTTATTTAAAAAATTTATATTAGAACTAATACACAACAATCTATTTATTTTAAACGGCGATTATTTGAAATACATTACTATTTTAGAATCACAGCTATTTAAAAAAACTCACGTTTCTTCAGGCCTTATAATTACTGTAATTCTTTGCATAGCTCTCACAACTGTCATTTCTAAAATTTGATGTGCGGCTAAGGCAGAATAAATATCTGATGCAGTTCTTACAGGTGTTTTATTAATGTGAGTTACAATATCCCCTGGATGTAAGCCACCACTATTGAGAAACAATAAAACAAGTAAATATAGAGAAATTATAATATAAAAAATTTAAATATTAATCAATTAATATAAAATGCTGGTAAAATATGATTGAATTATACCAAATAAAAAAGTTGCCAAACTGATAGCAGAAAATTATTAGAAAAAAGTGTTAAAGAATTCAATTTAAAAACATGTGTCCACATGTATTAATAATGTCATCAAAATTTTATATAATGAAAGTATTTAAGAGCATGAATTTTATGTGAGTTTTAAGAATACTGAATAAAGATAAATAAAAAATAAATAAAAACAGATAAATCAAATTATATTAAAAGAACATTGTTCATAGTGACAATAAGCCTATAAAGAAGATTCTGTAAAGATTTCAATTAAATCATCAAAATGGATATCGTATCAAAAAAAAAAAACAGATATATCAATAATAATATTTTGATTCAAAAACTTATTATTTTGAGTTTCTGAATCTAAACATTAAGTTCACAAATACAATGATTTGACAACTTCCATTCCAAAAGAAGTAGAAGCGGTATAAATAATACAAATAAATAATAATTAAAATTTTGAAAAATCATCTAACGTATTCTTGAAATTACCTAATCAAATTTTTGATTTCTTAAAACTACTAGACCATAATACCCCCCATAAAGTATACTGAATAATTTTAGTTATCATAGTTTGTGAAGCTTCAATTTATGTATGGCAGATAGGGTACATAGTCAGTACAGTGTAGAATAAAATCAGCCTCGCCCTAGTATTTAAATGATTTATAGGTGTTTTGATTAAAGTATACTATTTAAAAACAACCACACTGGTAAAAAAATACGAAACGCATAAATATATTTCCCTTTTGTGCACTAATAAAAAATAATTTAAGATATTTTATTATAAACAATATCGTTGAAACTAATAAAAATAAAACCTCATCATTATTTAGTTTTTGAAAAAGTTTACTGTTTTTCCAGAAAGCACGTTTCAAAAGACTTCCACATGTATTCAACGATATTTTGAAGAAATGAAGAAATGATGAGATAGAATGTACAAAATTGGTATAATTAAGCACGGCAAAGTGCCCAGCCCTTGTTGAATATAAAAAATTGGATTATATTTACTGATAATAATAATAATTAATATTTACGAATGTGCTGGTGATCCTATAATAACTTTCCAAACTAGAACACCATGATGTACATCGGTAGGTACAGGATGATTTCTTTGTATCAGTTCTTGTAAAATATCAGGGCTCAAAGTCAGCATTGTGATACCCATGTAACGATTTCTAATTGCCGAACTAACTGTAGGATGTTTACTTCTCTCCTCACCTGCAAAAAATATTCCCCATACATGTGAGATATTCATATTTTAACACATACAAAACATAAATAAAATATATAAAAGTTGAAACAAAGAGTTATGTAGTCTCACTACAGGATTAGCAACATATGTATCATTAATATATAATATAAATAAATAAAAAATATATATATATATATATATATATATACATATAATTTATATATAAAATATATATGAAGTAAGTTTTCAACATAACATTTCAAGAACAGGATAATCATTATAATATTACTTTTTTTAAGAAAATCTTTTGCATAATCTATTGGTATTGCAAAACTTATTCCAGCTGTAACTTTCATAGCATTTATGCCAATGGCTTCTCCATCCAAATTCACCAAAGGTCCACCGGAATTCCCAAATGTGATAGCTGCATCAGTCTGTATATATGTCATATCCTTTCCTAAAAAAAGATATATATATATACTAATACTACAATGGCTTTTATTTATAATTTGTACCTCTTAAGCCAAGTTCCTGAGATGGTCTATGTGTTGTACTGACAACTCCTGAGGTCACAGTGTTACTTAAGGATAATGGACTGCCCATGGCAACCACAAATTCACCTGATCTCAATTCTGAAGAAGAACCTAGTTTCATCACTGGCAAATTTTTAACTGGAATGCGTACAGTTGCTAAATCAGACCTCATATCTACATCTTCAACTGTCCCGGTGTATGTAGTACCATCCTATAAAAAAGTAAAGTACAATGTGTAAAATATTTTTAAACATATTACTTCCTTATATTTTTTCATTATTTAGTTTAAATTTGAAACCAAAAAAAATGTTTAGTTAATATTGTTTATTTTCAATATGTAATTAACAAAAACATTTTTTTTATTGTTTTTCCTTGTGTGGTATGTATCAATTTTTTACTTGTCATCTTTTCTTTTAATCTATAATATATTTTAATTATAAAATTTAATTTATTTTTAAAACTTTATAAAAATTCTTTTAGATACTGAATAACAAAAATTGCTGAATGATGACACACAATCCGTGTCAAAACGTATAATATAAATAAATATTTTATTATTATCTTTTTTTTATTTTGACCATTGGCTGAAAACCAATATACAAGATATGTCTCAATATCGCACAAAAAAAATCTAAAATAATTGTAATATATATCTATATAGATATATATATATATATATATATATATATATATTGAATGGTAGAGTCTTGGATTTGTGTATATTTTGTAGAGTTTCAAACAAGAATCCAAAAATAATACAAAATAAAAAACAAGAAAAGTTTTTAATAAACAATTTCTTTATTTAATTATTTGTTTACTGTCAACGTTTCGGAACTAGGTACGTTCCATCTCCTCCAGGTCATCTGTCAAGAAACATGATCTTGATGAGATTTAAGCAAACAATATGTTTAGGAATAGAAAATAGATTTTTCTTAATAATAAATTAATTGTAACAAATAATAATGTACAGAAATATGATAATATGATCAAATGAAAATGATAAAAATAAATGAGTGGATTATCAGAACAGGAATATTAAAATGATAGAAATTTTTTGAAGTTATGGAAAAATTTTTTTCATTAATCCTTTCTTTTAAAAATTTTTTTCCATAACTTTCAAAAATTTCTATCATTTTAATATCCTGTTCTGATAATCCACTCTTTATTTTTATCATTTTCATTTTGATCATATTATCATATTTCTGTACATTATTATTTGTTACAATTAATTTATTATTTAAGAAAAACTATTTTCTATTCCTAAACATATTGTTTGCTTAAATCTCATCAAGATCATGTTTCTTGACAGATGACCTGGAGATTGGAACGTACCTAGTTCCGAAACGTTGACAGTAAACAAATAATTAAATAAAGAAATTGTTTATTAAAAACTTTTCTTGTTTTTTTATTTTGTATTATTTTTGGATTCTTGTTCGAAACTCTACAAATATATATATATATATTATATATATATATATATATTATATATATATATATATGATTATATGTAAATATATAACGGCACTAGTGTTATCATATTTATCATTTAGTATAAATAGTTAGTATTTGTGTATTTTCAATAAAAAGGAAAAGTGTTATATTATAATTTTGGCAGTGATACGGGGAGAAACAATAGAGAGATCCCAACTGACAATTGCACTATTTTGTTTCCTCCTCCGTGCTGTCACTATGATGAGCATATCTGTCAGTAGAAATGCGATGCGTGTTGACAGCCGCTACATATATATATATATCTATATATATATATATATATATATATTATATATATATATATTATATATAGTGAATGGTAGAGTCTTGGATTTGTGTATATTTTTTGTAGAGTTTCGAACAAGAATCCAAAATAATACCAAATAAAAAAACAAGAAAAGTTTTTAATAAACAATTTCTTTATTTTAATTATTTGTTTACTGTCAACGTTTCGGACTAGGTACGTTCCATCTTCAGGACATCTGTCAAGAAACATGATCTTGATAAGATTTAAGCAAACAATATGTTTAAGAATATTCAAAAAATAGATTTTTCTTAAATAATAAATTAATTGTAACAAATAATAATGTACAGAAATATGATAATATGATCAAAATGAAAATGATAAAAATAATGAGTGGATTATTAGAACAGGATATTAAAAATGATAGAAATTTTTTGAAAGTTATGGAAAAATTTTTTAAGAAAGGATTAATGATAAAATTGAATTAATTACCTGTATGTTTTGATATACGTTAGCACTTTTTCACTAAACAAGAATTTTTGACAAAAATGAATTTGTGAGTTATTTTTCCGCCGAATAGTTAACTTTTGTAAATCAAAATTACTAAAGTGTTGTCTTTTTAAAATTATTATTTGAAAACAATAATATTGTATTCGAAGTTATACTATTGGCTTTTGGAAGCGAACTAAACTGTATTTGATGATTCATATGTACACGGTGTAAACACTTGAAACGAGAACTGTGAGATTGTATGTGTGTGTTTTTTTTTTCTCATGTTAGGGTGTAAATACTTAAATTATTGAACTTAAAATGAAGTCGATATTAATTGTTTGTCAAAAAGTGTAAAAAATTTAAATATGAATCATGTAATAGGTTGTGATCTGATCTAATGTTGACACTGTTAGAAACATTCAAGAGAATAAGACAACTCTCCGCGAATAATCTCCTAAAAATGCAACTTTCATGATATAAAATCTTTGGAGTGAAATTAAATGAATGGGCGTTTTCTATAGAGTGTTGTACTAGGGTACTTTTGAAATTTTTTTGTTTATGGTGGACCACACTTAGTTCATGTTGTCTCATTCTCTTGTGTACATATTGCGAGGTTTGTCCAATATATTGAAAAGCACAGTCATTACAAGAAAGTAGTATGTAGTAGTAGTAGTATATTCTGTTTTCTTGTAATGACTGTGCTTTTCAATATATTGGACAAACCTCGCAATATGTACACAAGAGAATGAGACAACATGAACTAAGTGTGGTCCACCATAAACAAAAAAATTTCAAAAGTACCCTAGTACAACACTCTATAGAAAACGCCCATTCATTTAATTTCACTCCAAAGATTTTATATCATGAAAGTTGCATTTTTAGGAGATTATTCGCGGAGAGTTTTGTCTTATTCTCTTGAATGTTTCTAACAGTGTCAACATTAGATCAGATCACACCTATTACATGATTCATATTTAAATTTTTTACACTTTTTGACAAACAATTAATATCGACTTCATTTTAAGTTCAATAATTTAAGTATTTACACCCTAACATGAGAAAAAAACCACACATACAATCTCACAGTTCTCGTACAATCTCACAGTTCTCGTTTCAAGTGTTTACACGTGTTACATATGAATCATCAAATACAGTTTAGTTCGCTTCCAAAAGCCAATAGTATAACTTCGAATACAATATTATTTGTTTTCAAATAATAATTTTAAAAAGACAACACTTTTAGTAATTTTGATTTACAAAGTTAACTATTCGGCGGAAAAATAACTCACAAATTCATTTTGTCAAAAATTCTTGTTTAGTGAAAAAGTGCTAACGTATATTCAAACATACAGGTAATTAATTCAATTTATCATTAATCCTTTCTTAAAAATTTTTCCATAACTTTCAAAAATTTCTATCATTTTTAATATCCTGTTCTAATAATCCACTCATTTATTTTTATCATTTTCATTTTGATCATATTATCATATTTCTGTACATTATTATTTGTTACAATTAATTTATTATTTAAGAAAAATCTATTTTCTTAATATTCTTAAACATATTGTTTGCTTAAATCTTATCAAGATCATGTTTCTTGACAGATGTCCTGAAGATGGAACGTACCTAGTTCCGAAACGTTGACAGTAAACAAATAATTAAATAAAGAAATTGTTTATTAAAAACTTTTCTTGTTTTTTTATTTTGTATTATTTTTGGATTCTTGTTCGAAACTCTACAAAAAATATATATATATATATATAATATATATATATATATATATATATATAATATAATATCCATATACATACATTCTTGAATGAGAGGCATATGAACATGAAACATATTACAAATTATACGTTTCACATTAGATAAGGTGAAGTTATAAGTTTGATTCTAATTTATGTGTTTTTTTTCTATATGTTATATCATATGGATAAAAATAAAAAAATCAACATGAATGATAACACAGGTCCACAAAATAAAAAAGTAGTCTGTATTGGGTCTGCAATATATGTTTTCCAATATACTTTTTAATGCTAAACACGAATCTAATGTCCCCAAATTCGGGTTCAAACTGCCAAAAAAAAAGAAAAATAAAAAATAACAGCAAAATCTAGTAATTCTATTGCACGATGATTAAGATCTTATAATTTCTGTCATTTCCTAAGCCCTTTCACCTTAAATGACCTGTGTAACGCTTTCTCCGATGCTTTTTCAACTTTCGAGTTACTGTTTGTAGAATCCAGCAGCATTTAGATTTGTGTAAAAAAGTACATAGAAAAACATATGTCGCATATCCAATACAGACAACTTTTTTTATTTTTTGGACCTGTGTAATTAAGCAATAATAAGAATATATATCAAATATAAAAATTTGATTAAATGCAAACATGAAATGCAAGTCTTCTTTGGTAAAAAATATAATGTAAATTTGCTAACTTGCATGTGAATTGATAATGATTAATTATTACTAATAAATTTGGAACAGAATCATAATTATTATAGATCACTAATTAAAATAACTAGTTCATTATCTGTCTATTTATGAATGCCATATTGTGACACTTGATTCATAAAACGAGAATAATACCTATCTGGTCATAAGGAATAGAGCTTGGCGGTTGCCCATAATTGTAACACTTTATTTAAGAAACCATAATTCCTAACTGGTCATACAGAATAGATCTTTGGGGATGCTCTAGCAAATCTAATGTGGTATTGGCATGGAGGATCCAGTCAAAATTATTTAGAATGATGACAGATGCACTCTCATGATGATCTGAAGGTGCTGTATATTAAAGGCTTTATGAGAGCAAGATCTACTTATCATCATCACAAATTAGAAAATCACACCAATTCACTCATTGCTCCGCTGCTCCTTAGACAAGAAGTAAGAAGATTTAAAAAAGTATGGCTAATTAACTTGATCCAGTAAAACTGTATCTAATAGTAAATACTCATTAGGTTACTATCTAAAATTATATTCTAGTCAATCAAAATAACTCATAAAAAGTAACTAATGTTCTGAATGTTATTAATAAAAGTGTGGGTGACAAATAATTAGATGGCTAGTCATAAATTATTAATAAGAAGATCACACGGTTTATTGAGAAATAAAATATATTAGGTGCGCAACTCAATTCTCGATGTTTGTCAGTAAGTGGCTCTAGCAGTAAGGGTTGGTCGATTTTGAAAAATCCAAAACGTCTTGAACCAAGCTTAGACATATGGTAAACAAACTGTTGCGACATATAAGTGATTTCGTTTTTGCATTATATACTTCTGGTTAAGTGAATATGTCTAATTTTATGCCAAACAATCGTCATTTGCGTCATTTGCGATTTTCTTCTTCCATTTGAAAAAACCGCAGCTCTGACAATGAGCGAAACAACATGCCGAGAAGAGAAGGAGTTCTCCATCACATCGTGGCAGGTGATAAAAAGTTATCAATTGCAGCAATCCAAAAAGGAAAAAATCTCGGTTTGACCGAATATTCACTGCGAAAGTTATGCTCTGCATATGGTGGAACCAGGTTGGTGTTATTTATTATGAGCTGTTAAAACCAAGCGAAACCATCACTGGAGAACTGTATCGAACTCAATTGATGCAATTTAGCAAAAAGTCACAATACAGGTAGAGTGATTTTACTACATGACAACGCTCGGCCTCACTTTTCTAAGCCTGTTAAAACCTGCTTGGGAACGCTCAAATGAAAAGTCTTACCCCACTTGCTATATTTCCCAGATATTGCACTGTCCAATTTTTACTTGTTCCGTTCGATGGCACATGGCCTGGCTGATCAGCAGTTCAACTCATATGAAGACGTCAGAAAATGACTTGATTTGTGGATAGCGTCAAAAGATGAACACTTCTGGCACCAAGGTATGCAAGCTCTGCCAGAAAGATGGGCAAAAGATGTGTCTAGTCTTGTGCAATACTTTGAATGAATCAGATGTAAAAGTTTTTATACAATAAAGTTACATTTTCATCTAAAAACAATGAGAGCTTAGTTGCGCACCTAATATGTTTGATAATCTAAAAGATTATTAATATTCTTATATATAAAAATGGAGCTCTCTTTCAAATGTCTAAGTAAAATTGGAAAACGGCTGAATCGATTTGGCCAGTCTTAGTCTTGAAAAATTCGTGCTAATCAGTAGGTTGTCGGAAAGGTGAGATATTATTTCAAAATCGCGTAGAAACTTTACACTTTTAATTTGAAAATTTTTGTTGAAGCGTAAATTAAATAAAACAATGGACGGTGGCTAACACGTGAAATGTCAAACGTTTTGACAGATGATGTTCAATTAAGTTTAATAGAATGTTTTACGCGAATATTATTTAATTATGATTAAATAGTAAGTAGTTTTGTTCGTAGTTACATTTATACACAAAAACGTTATTAAACGGATCGCAAGTATTACTAGAGACTCATGTATTATATAGAGACTCAAAATATCAACTTTTTAAAATTTAATATGAAAATGCATTTTTTGGCATATTTTTCTCAAACACGGTGCTCTGAAAGATCTCATCTGTATAATTATATACTCATTGGCATTTATAAAACATTTTCTAGGTTATATTATTTTTTATTTACGTGTGTTAAAATCAGAACCTAAATTTGGTATCGATCAAAGGGACATTTTGACGAATGACATTTTCCCAGTTATAATTTTCCAGAATTTATCGAAGAATAGATAGTAATATATAAAGGTCCGGGGTTAAAAAGTTCCACCACAGATGTGTCAAAAATCAGTGAAGCTAAGCATTGTTTAATAGCAATATTAGAAAGTAGAGGAAAAAAGTTGTAAAACCAGCTATAACTTTGATTCTCATGACTTTGCTATCGGGAATAAATGGTAATCTTTGAAAATCCATAATAAAAGTATTTGCTTCTGTTGGTAGTTAATAATATAATTATTTTGTAAAATACCTTTAATATTATAATAAGGCTTTGAACCTTTTTGCCACCTGCCTGTTTCAAGTTACCCTGCCAATAGGGTAGAAAGGTCTAGATAACAAATTTTTGAAAGAGATCAAAAAGGCACATTTCTACAATGATGAAGTAGAAGGCAGTTTACTGAACGTAGTCAGATAATTGTTCGTTTGATATGTGTTATTTGTTGTGATATAATTGTTATGGTTTTCACATTATAGTTTATATTTGCTCAAAGTCAAATTGGACCTTTGTGCCTCGCCCTGCTCTACATATATATTTTTTATTAAATTTACTTTAATTCATCGAATGTTACTTGAAACTTTTCAAAAAGCAGGTCAAAAAAGAAATACTTAATTTTTTGCCATCTCTCCTTGCAAAAAATTGAAAATTTTGTATAAGCTCAGTAGTATTATTTACAATTATACACAAAATCTCGAATCGAAAAAGAATGTTAAAAACTTGAAACGTAATCAATAAGTCGAAAGACCAAAAAAGACTTGGATGGATTATACTATGTTTTCTATAGAAGGTGTATAAATCTTCCACTTTGATTGTATTGAAAAAATATAGACAAACTAAATGGAGTTTATTGGTTGTATAATACTTCATTGTATATAGCATTCAAACAACACATCCTTATACACTTAAAGTATTAATATTTTTGATTCTCTAGAAATTGTTTAGAATATACCTTACTTAGCAAAACAACGTTTGCCGGGTCAGCTAGTAAAAAATATAAATAGCAATATTAAACTGACAAAAAGTAATAAAAAAATATTGTAACATTGACACTATAACAAATTGCATTTTGCATAATTTTTTAGAATAATATATAAAAAACATTATATATTTACCAAAGGATAAACATTAAATATTTACCAGTAAACGAACTTGAACTTGGCTGTTTGGTTTGTTAATTACAACATGGGCATTTGTTAGAATAAGTCCATCCTGTCTTACTATAAACCCTGATCCATTCGAAGCTGTAGCTGGTTGCCCAGTAAAGAAATCTAATCTTCTACTGTCTTTAATTTCAATATAAACAACTGAAGGAGCTGATACTTCTACCACATCAGCAATGAAATTGTATTGGCCTCGTCTTCCTTTCAAATCTTTAGAAAATATACTTGCAGCTTTGACAGAAGGGAAAACGGAAAAATCCTTTTTAAACAAACACAATCCAAAACACCCAACTGCCAGAAGGCACATGTTGGTAAATAATCTTGTACTATCCGTTTTATCATGATCTGCACCATGGCACAAATGAAAAGATAGATATTTCTGTTTGTTTAGTACGCTGCAGAAAACTTTTGGTGTTCCATAACATTGCTTGAAAATCACTCTCGACAATCCCATTGTGGGATTAAATAGTTTGACGTTTATCATTGGATAACCTATAATTCCACTCGCCTGTCAAAAATTGAATTCGCATAAAATTCTTTTGCTAGGGATTGCATTTTTGATCACATATCGCATAGTGATCTGTCAAAGTATATAAAACCAATTACAACTTCAAAGTGGAAAAATATTTGTCAATTATTAAAAAAAATGACTTTGTTGGTCTAAATGCACTAGATAGATTTTGAACCATTTCGAACTAATGTCAAATGATATTTATAAATTTCAATAGCTAGACGTCAAATATACACGGTTTATGCAAACTTATGTGGTAATATACGACCGTAATGCAGTTGTTCGACCTAAGACGAAATGGATTATTTGGGTGAAATTATAGCGATCGGCGTAGATGCTGCAATCTTAATCTTGTGCTTGAGACAATACTATCGACAGAAAAATACCATTGACAGTATACAGGTAATATATTATATATATATATATATATATATATATATATATATTCAATAGATAAGTCCTGGATTTTTTCAATATATTGATTGTTTCTTTTCCGAACAGTAAATCCAATAATAAAAAAACAATTTGTTTTTTGAAGATGTTTAATACGACGTTTCGGACTAGGTACGTTCCATCATCAGGTTTATTCTGTCAAATACAATGTTTTTTAAAATACTGATTAACATTAATTAACAATGGTCAATACAGATTAATTAGAAAAAAATTTTGTTATAAAGGAATGGATTATGTACCGGATAGATAGTAATAAGACTTAACTAAAAAAGGTTTTATATAAAATTGAGAAGCAAAATTATTTACCTGTAATAATTTATATATCCATATCACTAATATTTTTTGTTAAAAACACTCGATTTTTTTGGAAGATATTTGTAGATGTTACGACTACACAAGACTTAAACACACTGATATGGATTTCTGTCTGCCAGATGTAAAGGACAAAGCACGGAACTCTTGGCAAAAATGATTTTTTATGGCTCTTGTTTGGTAATTTACGAAAAAAGGAAAAATATTGCTTAGTAAATGTGAGAAATATTATGTATATATATATATATATATATATATATATATATATATACATACATACTGAACATGTATATGCACACCTACATACTCATACATACATATGCACATATCTATATATTAATGTATCCACAATTATACACATGAACACATATGCAAGGTATGTGTATAGTGTATACCAAAAACATACATATAAGCATATATATGGATGTACAATATTATAAACATATAACATGTATATATTACACATATTCAAAAACTAATAGGATTAATTATTTAATCAGGTTTAAAAAATTTAAATATACTCATATTAAAATTTTTAAACCTGATTAAAAATAATTAATCCTAATAGTTTTTGAATATGTGTATAGATATACATGTATATTGTTATAATATAGTACATCCATATATGCTTATATGTATGTTTTTGGGTATACACTATACACATACACTTGCATATGTGTTCATGTGTATAATTGTGGATACATTAATATATAGATATGTGCATATGTATGTATGAGTATGTAGGTGTGCATAACATGTTCATGTATGTATGTATATATATATATATATATTCTATATATATATATATAAAATAATATTTCTCAACACTTTACTAAAGCAATATTTTTCCTTTTTCGTGTAAAATTACCAAACAAGAGCCATAATAAAAATCATTTTTGCCAAGAGTTCCGTGCTTGTCTTTACATCTGGCAGACAGAAATCCATATCAGTGTGTTTAAGTCTTGTGTAGTCGTAACATCTACAAATATCTTCCAAAAAAATCGAGTGTTTTAACAAAAATATTAGTGATAGGGATATATAAATTATTACGTAATAATTTTTGCTTCTCAATTTTATATAAAACCTTTTTTAGTTAAGTCTTAATACTATCTATCCGGTACATAATCCATTCCTTTATAACAAAATTTTTTTTCTAATTAATCTGTATTGACCATTGTTAATTAATGTTAATCAGTATTTTAAAAAACATTGTATTTGACAGAAAACCTGATGATGGAACGTACCTAGTTCCGAAACGTCGTATTAAACATCTTCAAAAAA